>NW_007248756.1:307559-435408 GCF_000164805.1 Carlito syrichta
TTCTTCTTTCTTTCTTTCTTTTATTTTTTTGAGTCAGAGTCTCACTCCATCACCCAGGCTGGAGTGCAGTGGCACGCTCAGGGCCACCCCAGCATCCACCTGCTGGGCTTCCGCGATGCTTCTGCCTCATCCTTCCAAGTAGCCAGAACCACAGGCACGCACTACCATGCCTGGCTAATTTTTGATTTATTGTAGACAGGCGGCCTCGCCAAGTTGACTGGACCGGTCTTGAATCTGTGGGCTCAGGCAATCCACGCACGTTGGTCTCCCAAATTGCTGGGATTAAAGACTGAGCCACCAAGCCCAGTATTTTTTACACATCTTCGTCGTCTTTTTCATTTGTATTTTCTCAGCATGATGCTGCTTATGGTAAATCTTAGCGTTCAGATCAATCATCTATTTTGTCTTCTTTGAAGGTTCATGAGCCTCTCGACTTTCCTTCTTACTCTTTTTCTCATGGTAATCCAAATGACATCCATAGAGATTGCTGTGTAATTCAATATACTCATTTTGTGGCATAGTGACAACTGCAGAACCGTCAGGAGTAGCCACCTGGGTGCGAAGTTCTCAACTTTCAGCTCATTTCTTTTTATTCCTGAATAGTATTCTATTCTCTGGATGGATTTACCACCGTTTATTTACCCATTCACATACTAAAGGACATCTTGATTTCTTCTATGTTCTTATAAATAAAGTTGTTATAAATATTTATATTTGTATGGACATCAGCTTTCAACAGGTGTTTGTGTGGACATGAGTTTTCAACTCATTTGAGTAAATACCAAGAAGTCCGATTGGTGGATTGTATAGTTTGACTGTGCTTAATTTTGATAGAAGTTGCCAAACTTTTTTCCAAAGTTGCTTATTAGTTTTATTCCCACCAGCAACAATGAGAGTTCTTATTCTTCTATATTCTTGCCAGGATTTGGCCTTAGTGTTTTGGAGTTTGTCTATTTTAATAGGTGTATAGTGGTATCTCATTGTTGTTTTAATTTGCAATTCTCCAATGGCTTATCATATGGACCATCATTTCTTATGCTCATTTGCCATTTGCATGTCTTGTTTGGTGAAGTGAACTTTCAGGTCTTTTGCCATTTTTAAATCAAGTTTTTCATTTTCTTATCATTGAGTTTTAAAAGCTCTTTGTATATTTTGGATAACAGCCAATTATCAAATACACATTTTGCAAATATTTTGTCCTAGCTTATGACTTTCCTTCTTATAGATATATCTCATTATCAGTGTCTTCTGCAGAGAAGACATTTTTTTATTTTAGTGAGATTCAGATTACCATTATATTTTTCACAAATCATGTTATTGTGTTGAATTTTTAAATGATCACCAAACCCAAGAACATCCAGATTTTCTCTTTTGATGTCTTCTAGAATTTTACGTTTGCAGTCTTGATCCATTTTGATTTAATTTTGCGAATACTCTGTGTCTAGATTCATATTTTTGCATGTGGATGTTCAGTTCCAGCACAGTTTTGTTTTTGATTTTTTTTATTAAAGTGATACTTTTGTAGATTTGTTACATAGGTATATTGTGTGATGGTGAGGTGGGCTTCTATTGAAACCATCAGCCAGTGGTGGCCCTGGTACTCAATAGGTAGTTTTTCAATTGTTACCACCCTCTATCCCTCCCCGATCAAGGAGTCTCCAATATCTATTGTTCCCATCCTTATGCTCAACTTCTAGCACAATTTGTTAAAAAGACTATTCTTTCTCCATTACGTTGCTTTTGCTTCTTTGTCAAAGATCAATTGAATATATTTATGTGGGTCTATTTCTGAGTTGTCTATTTATTTCAATGATTTACTTTTTTATTCTTCATCAATATCACACTATCTTGATTACTTTAGATTTATAGTAAGACTTCAAATTGTGTTCTAGCAATCTTTTTCCTTTGTTTTTTTTCCTTCAATATTGTACTATTCTAGTTCTCTTTGCCTCTCCGTATAAATTTTAGAATCAGTTTGTCAATAGCCACAAAATAACATGCTGGGATTTTGATTCAGATTGTGTTGGCAATCAAACTAATAACAATACAATAATAAAAAATAAGAGGAATAAAAATATAGTATAACAACTACCTACATAGCATTTACATTATATTAGGTATTATAAGTGCACTGAGGTGATTTAAAATATTTGGGGTGTGTGTGTGTAAGCTATATCCAAATACTGCACTGTTTTATACAGGAGACATGAACATCTATAGATTTTGGTATTCATAGGAGGTCCTGAAACCAATTACATATGTATACCAAGGGACATCTCTATAAACACACACAGAAAGAGAGAGAGATAGAGAGAGAGACAGAGAGAAAGAGAGACAGAGATCGAGAGAGAGAGATATCATATTTATTAGGTAACGGCTTTGCAGTAAAGTTCCTCTTACATTTATTAAATTTACTGTGCTGCACTTTAAGCTTAGAATTAAGATATTTATGCATTTACATTTTCATAAAAATTATATCTTACAAACTCAATTTATCTTAATGTGAACTGTTATCAAATCTCAGTCTCCAGCTTAGCAGATATGTCAGCCAGTCCTTAATGAGATTACATGAATACTGGCTGTTTTTTACAGATGAACTTAGACTTCCATTACTAAAAGGCGAAAGATTCCAGATGGCTAGAGTTTTAAAGGTTTTGATTTTTTGGGGCTTGAAGTTAAAAGATTATGTGTTGGCAAACTAGTAGTAATGCATGTGACATTACTCAACTGTAAAATGAAACAGCAAAAAATTATGAGATTCTTTTTGCTCCAATTAATCATCTAAAATTTTTAAAATGTAAATACCTGGAAATACTATTTTGAAAGAAGTCTGAGGAACATTCACTGACTTCTCTACTTCATTGATTACATGGAGGGAATTTGAAATAAACTATATTAGGAATTTTGACTGTATAAATTAAGTTATTACACATTGTTTTGCTAGTTTATAGATAGAACAAAATTATTAATCTTGAAGGAACAGTAAAATGCCATTCTTACTTATGGTAACATTAGATCATGCGTTCTGTTTGTCCTTTGGATCTGGCTGTCATTTTGTTGACAGCAGGTACTACAAATGTCTATTTGTTTGGATCTAAATAACCCAGAGCCTCTATTTCAATACTAATGTTGATAGCTCCTATACTAATTTCAGATTGTTGGTGCTATTAAAACTTGCAATAAAATTTGCACCAAATAGTTGAGTAAGATTTTCATTATTTCACTGACTCATGGAGTTTTTGCTGCTTTGTCATAAATTACAAGAATAACTTTTTTTTTTCAAATGTGGGTTGACCTAGATCTAGCAGTTCATTTAATATGCTAAATGTGATATACATACAAAAAGATTATTGTAAAATATGATAGTAATTTTATATACATATTGTTAAATGTTTCTCATTAAAAAATAGAATCAAATTGTGTTCTTATCCATAGGGTATGAAAATGCCAGTGTCTGAAAAATGTGTATACTACTTGATGAACACCTCACTTTTAGGAATTTATCCTTGAGTAGTGAGCATGAAAATTTTCTGTTTTAAGAAGTTTATTGCTGTGTTTCATATTGAGATAAAAATAAAATTATCCTAACTGTCCAAATATACGGCACTATTTGAATAAGTTGTGAGATATGCATGAAATCTATTATTATGTGAAATAATCTAATCAAAATACTGTTTTCAAAGACTTTTCTTCCACTCAATTCTGTATTCATTGATGAAATTGCTGGCACATAGAAAGTAGTCAGTCAACTATTTTAACTAATGTAAAGTAAAAATATTTTCTGTTTGTTTTCCTTGTTTCTTTATTTATACCATATTCCGTGGTATTTGAATAAACTCAGAATCATTAAAATAGAAGCTCTATTATAGAGGAGAAAAAATGAGTGATTTTTGTGTGGCAAATAATTAGAATTTAAAACTAAATTGTATGAAAGCATAATTGCTTTGTTGCAGATTGCTGGCAAACACTTGTCGAGACCATTTAATATTTGTGTAATTTTAGGAAATTAGAATTTCTTTTCAACTTTCAAAGTGGAAAAGGATTTCAACAGTAAGAAAATGATGTACCATCAAAATTAGAGGCTATCCATATGGTAACAATGATCTAATCCCTCTTGGCACTGAGCTGATGGAAAATACTGTTTCATGTATAATTTGTTTAGTATTTCTGAGCCCCCTGTTTTTCTTTTCCAATTGAGGAGGAAAAGATAATTCCTATTTTGCACATCTTTATTAATCAAGCAAAACTGGAGAACAGATGTGGGATTCTTTAGCTGTTATGAAGATAGACAGAAGGAGAACCATAATTCTTAGGCGTGTCACTTTAAATGGTGCCTATGAGTTATTAGCATCAGAAACAGGGCCATTGAGATACAGAAACCAAATGGCAACAGTATATCATAGAGGAAAAGTAAGTAAGTTGTACTTCTTTGTTGATGTGCATTTATTATATAATAATGCACATAAACATCGCTTTTGGTTGTTGACTAGAAGTCGAAGAAATTATCCTTGCTACAATTTCTTTGGATTTTCTGTGTCAATGGAGGATGCAATAAACACATACTATGGTTGAAAAAAACCATCCAATCAGATATTCTAAAAACAAGTGTATTAATCAAATATAAACTAGAGTTTAGAAAGGACTAATTAACCTACAGATCACACATGTATATTGTACACTGGCTTGTTAGTTATCAAATTTTGCCTTGTTTTATAATAGTTTCAAATCAATTGCCGTACAGAAACCTCAATCTTCAACACTTTAACTATCAGTGATTGAACTATTCGATTTTATGGAAGCACCTTCAAAATTTTTATTATTCCCAATAAATATACTTAAGCTAATAAAACTATACTAATCAAAAATATTTCAATCATGTCTTAACAAATGCAGCATACATCATAATATAGTCATCATAATATATTATATTACACATAGGGTTTCTACTTTTAAGAATTTTAGAATATTTACTTTAAGCACACTTTTAAGCTTCTCTTTAGTAAAGCTAAATCCCTGTCCTCAATATAACACATCTCAATTTTGAATCAATATATAATAGATGTTCATAAACTAACACAATCTTAAATGATACTCCCTTTGGAAACCTGTGTTAAAACTTTCTATAATCTATTTCTTATATTTTTATAATTCAAAGCCAAGAGTCTGGCCCAAACATTTCTACTACAATTTTTATAATTTTGCATTATATTCCCTAAGAGCTATATTGTTATTTAATTCAACTTTTAAAATTTCAAAACCACTACTAATGGAAATAAAAAATCATTATCAGGATAACATAAAAGTCTCACTACTCACTGACAAATGCAAGAATTCTGATTTAATGTGAATAAGACAGTTTTTTTTTTCTTTTTCAAAAGAGTTTTTTACCTGGGAGGAAGCAATTAATTTTGGGGGAGTCTTGAAGTGATTTTGACTTTATAATACTGCTGCTCAGTATAAACCCACATGCAACAAATTTGAACAGCTGAAGTAATCATCTCTTTATATTCTTTCACCTCTCATATAAAACATTTCCCTAGGATTTTGTCTTCTCTGTACAATAGCAATGGTCTTAATAAATTTAAAATCAGTAAGAAGTGTACTTACTTTTTCTCTGATAACTAAAATAAAAAATAATTTTTTAAAAAAATTGGAGGGAATAGTCAAATCTAATAGGATTTCTGACATTAATAAATCACAATAGCAACAACAAAAATAGCAACCAATGTACCGAGTAATTTCTATAGTGAAAGCATACATGTTTTCAATTCTTAATCTGCCTTAAGACTTTTGGAACAATATGTAACTAGCAAAAATGCTTTTGAAAATTTTGTGTGGAATTCCACAAATATCTTAGTATAAGAAGAAATTAAAGATAAAACAAATTCTACATTTAGAATAGGTTTACCTCATTGTAAAGCGTAGTTTGTTAAATATAAATTTTTATTGGGAGATGGAAGTTATAGAACATCTTAAAAAGATGGTAGTATTTCCATAATTATGAAGGCACTATAGAAAGAAAAGGAAGGGTAAATGTTCAAAATAATTTATCCTGGTTTTGATTCAGCTACTTTCCATAAAAGCAACTCAACATAGATCAATCCAGCCTAATAAGAGCAGAACTTTATTTAATTATGCTTAATGTGTGCATATAGTAACAGTAATAATAGCTAACATTTGAATATTATGGTATAGCGCACATTTGCATGAGTTAGCTCATTTAACACTCATAAGATCCCCTAAACAACATGAAATAGAAAACAATATTTCCTTTATTTGTGTAAGAATATTTATAAGAAAATTGAACTAACTCCTCTGATTTCCAAGTTAGAGCTCACATTATTTCAACTTGATACTGCCCACAACTTTATAAATATTCTATTATTTTCTTATATCCTTTCTTGATGAATCCTCCCATACTCATATAACTGCACAAGTAGTTAATTATTCCTTGGATATTTTAATGATCTCTCTCCTCTCCATTCATTTTACTCATTTCTTCATGTTTGTCTGTTTTTGTCAATTTAAATTTAATTTTAAATAGAAAAATTCACATGCTATAAGACTAAAAGTGTTTAAAGTGTATACAGTGAAAATTAAGTCTTCATCTCACACCTTACTGCCAGTTATGTTTACCCTACTCAAAGACTCTCACATTGGCAATTCTTTTTCAGACATTGACATGTGGTTATTAAGTTAAACAAGAGAAGTTGTTTGACTGAGAATTTGTAGTAGTAATCAGCAAGACAAAGTTTGAAACAAGTATAAAATAACAGAGAAAATGAATGACCCACTGATAAAGCCCAAGTCCTAAATTTGTACATTGTTGTCACCAACTAGCCCACTGCCTGGTTCTTTTTTTTTTAAGTTTTTTTATTTTAAAGATGTGGGGTACAATTCAGGGTTAGGTATACAAATGTTCATTATGCAGGTATCCTTGTTGATGAGGTGTGTACCTCCTCCCCCGGCAGATTCCCACTACTGTCAGTAGACCTGGTTCTTTTCTTATTTTTTTCCTTTTAAAATACATATCATGAGAATAACTGTATTTTTATTGTAGATTAGCAATATATAATTTTATAAATTTATGGAGCATATATGGTGTTATGATTTATGAATATAATGTGAAACAACTAAATCAAAATAATTCACATTTCCATCATTTCAAGTGAGAACATTTAAATTTACTCTTAGAAATTTTTAAATATGCAATATGCCACTATTAGCTATTTACTATGCTGTGCAATATAATTTCTTTAAAAAGTATATTCCTCCTGTGTAACTGAGATTTTATTTCTTTTTGACCATCTCCCCATTTTCCCCACCTCCAGTCCTCTGTAACACTATGCTATTCTCTGCTTCTGTGAGCTAGACATTTTAAAATTTGTATAAGTGAGAACATGTAATATTTGTCTTTTTTGTATACTTTATTTCGCTTAGCACAGTATTCTTCAATTCTATTCATGTTGTCTCAAATGATATAAATCCCTTCCTTGTTCTTAAGACTGAATGGCATTCATTTATATTTGTATACCATATTTTCTTCATCCATTCAGCTATTGATGGACACTTAGTGCTATTTAAAATTCAAAAGCATATAAAGACACTGCACCTCCTTGTTCTCTGTCTTAGAATATTGTAATATACTTTGAAAAATTTCCAAAGATTCCTTTTACCACTATGTTAAAAGCATATATGTTAATTTTACACAACAAATCTAGGTACATTACTAAAAAAATTTGAAAATTGACTTGGGGGATACAGTAGAAAACAACAACAACAAACCGACAAAAAAGAAAGAGAGAAAAAATCACCAGAATTCACCAGATATACTCATTTTTAGTATTAGAATATATTGGATTATTCATATTCACATAATTTACAAATTGACACATCTTGCATATCCTTAGGTGAATTAACTAAAATATTATGTTGTTTTAAAAATATTTTACTCTCTATTCACATCTATTTTAATGTTTTTCTGATAAGTAACTGTATATCTTAATATTTATTTAATGAACACACTAATCTATTGTATAAGTTACATATCAGTATAAACATTCCAGTTCAAACTAATTATTTTGAACTGAAACTTTCCTTTTTTGTAATGTCCTTTTCTGATCTGTTTTCAAATATATATTAATGCCATACAAAAATTAGTAATTTTTTCTTTATTTCCTTGAATAATTTGTATAGAACTTACATATTTCCCCTTAAAATGCTTGTATGAATATTTATATTAAAATATCTAACTCTTTGGGTCCTGGGCAAAATGGAGTAAGCTCATTGCAGTCTATTCCTCTGACTAATTAAAAGTAAAACTTCTGGACAAAATACAAAAGGCAATTAGTTCAGAAGTCTGAAGCAGGCAAATCTGTGAAGTTAAGATTTGGAAAAGGGACACACACAAATCAGTTTCCCAATTTTTTAATGCTTTTCACTCAAATTTTGAACCACAGGTTGAGAAGCAGGAATAGTGTTGTTAGACAACATAAAGCATCAACATATGAAAGAAATACCCCTCTTTCAGGCCAGAGGATCAGGAAAATGGGATTCTGGAAGGTAGAGTGTGTGAAGGGAATCTCCACTTTTAAGAAATTATTTTTATTCTCTATCCTGTCTGTTCCCTACAGATGGACTTCAGGCTTAGAGCTGTGGCAGAAGCACAGAAGCAATAGGCAACCAAAATTCAAAGAGAAACTCTGTCTTTCTGGCCAGAAGAACTTTTTTTTATGAGTTGGAGTCTCACTCCGTTGCCCAGACTGGAGTGCAGTGGCATGCTCCCGGCCACCACAGCCTTGACCTGCTGGGCTCTGGCAATCCTTCCACTCAGCTTTCCAAGTAGCCAGAACTACAGGCGCATGCTACTATATGCCTGGCTACTGTTTGATTTATTGTAGAGATGAGATCTAGCCAAGTTTCCCAGGTGGGTCCTGAACCCGCGGGCTCAGGCAATCCACTCACCTCTGCTTCCCAAATCGCTGGGATTACAGGCTGAGCCATCGAACCCAGCCCAGAAGAACTTTTAAAAGGTCTTATAGACTGAAGAATGCCGAGGACATCTCCATTATTTTCCTCTCTCTATTGTCTCAATATTTATAAAAGTGTAGTCCTATTTTTTAAGTAACAAATGTAGCAGCAGTGCATAGTGGGAGAAATTCTAGTCAACGTACTAAAATAATAAAAGCCATAGAGATAAGAAAGTAAAAGCTAAAACTCTGCCTATCCATAAATGATATATTTTTACAATAAATATTTCAGAGAATATTCTGAAAGTTTTAGCAAATAGTAAGATAAAAAGGTTGTAAGAAATAATGTCAATATTCATAAATATATTTTAATGCTATATATTGGAAAGAGCAGTTAGAAATAGCATTTACAATATAAGCATATAAATATGGTCAGTTGAAATTTCATAAAAGTGCAAATATTATTGTCTTTTAAATGAATGTTGCTGAACAAATTGGATGTTTATACAATAAATTTTTAAAAATTTGGCCTATTTCTAGCATGTAATTTAACAAAACTAACTAAAAATATGTTAGTGACTTCAGCATAAAATCTAAAATTATAAAACTTCTAGAAGAAAATCATTGTACAATTAAATTAGGCAAAGTATTTTTAGACATGACACAAAAATATAATTTATAAAATAAAAATTTTAATAAATTGTACTTCATCAACATCAAACATCTGTGAAAGAGTATATTAAAAAATGAAAAGGCAAGCTAAAGAATGGGAGAAAATATTTGGAAATACATAAATGTTTCTTATAGATACATAATTTTAAAATTCAGTATGAATATAAATAATAATTTTTTAAAAGGTAAAATATTTGAACAGACACTTCACCGAAGGTATACAAATGTCAAACAAGCACATAATAAGATGCTTTATACCATTAGTCATTAGGAAGATGGAAATTAAAACCTCAATGAGATACCACTGCCAACTAATTTAAGTAACTAAAAGTAAAGAAAGCAAAATAAAAAGCTGACATATCAAACCAAGTAATGGTGAGAATGTGGAGCAAGTGTGATTCATATATATTCCTGATTGGAATATTATATGATACAGCTGCTTTGGACAAAAGCTTGACAGCATCATTTAAAGCTAAGCATAAAGAGGAGTTCCGGTAAGATGGCAAAGGCATAGGTGGGACTGTGAAATTCTCCAAAAGTGAGTTCCCAAAAAGACTCTTACTTTCCTTCCCCCATACCCCTGCCCACTGTCAATTGCTCCAGTCGGAGGCCTGGAGACCCTCAGTCCCATGCAAGGCCGGCTATTGCGGCCCCTAGGCTACTGCTGCTCCACCATAGGCAGACCTGGGCCCTAGCTGTGTGAAGATCCCAGGTCCCTCCCTGGTTACAACATCTCACCTGGCCCCAAGCCACCAACCACCACCTGTGGAGACCCTTGGATACCACCTTGTAGTGATCTGGGTTCCCTTGCTGTCTACACTGATCCACCTGGCACTCAGCCACTGCTAGCTCCCTTCCTGACTGGGTGCCTAGCTCAGCATCCTGGTGGCCACTCCTCAGAGTTCCAGTTCCCCTCCATGGGTACTGGGCACCCACTCAGCCCTATTTCAAGTCACCGTCACCCAGGAAGGCTCTAGGCACCTGCTCCTCACAGATACCAGCTCCACTCCTGGCTGAAGTGCCCTGTGTGGGGCCCAAAGCCACTGTCACCACTCACCACCTGCCCTTTGGAGTTCCGTTCCCGCTCTGGCTAAGGCACCCAGCGTGGGACCTCATGGTTGTGTAAGGGAACCGTTTATCTTAAGGAGGTGCTGATCAGCCACTCTCAGCTCCAGAAGAAGGAATTCCCAACTCCCTCCTCCACCCCAGGCCACTGGCAGCACACCAGATTCAGAGCCCAGCTGTATTGCTGATCCTTGGTGCCTGACGTGGGAGACACACCACCACAGCCTGTCATGGTGGATCACCCATAGACTGGAATGAGTGGGGAGAAAGGACGGGTGGAGAGAAAGGATCTGTGAAAGAGGAGCTGCCCACCTCTTCCAGGCAGAGATTTGCATTGCTCTGCCCATCTATGAGCAGCCTCCACCTCGGTTTCTAAGGTAATATTGCTAAACAGGAGACAAAAGGCCATCCTTTATGTTGAATCAGATGTAGGCAACTCAGCCTTGTTGCAGACCTCTCAGGCAGCAAGACAAGAGCACCAACTCAAGCTTGGAGTAAATTTATCCACTTGCAATGAAAGCAAAGGGGAGAGGTTAGAGATCAAAGCTGAAGAGACTTTAGACACTCAGGCAAGATTCCAGAGCTAGTCTGGTTTCTTATTTTGATTTTATTGTTTTGACTGTTTGTTTTGCTCACTTTTGTTTGCTTTTTGATTTAGACTACTTATTTGTGCTGGGGAAAAATGCATCAAAAGACAAGATTTTATTGGATTGTCTATGTGTGAATACCAGTATGCTTTGCAGAATTTTGTTTGTGTGTCTGTTTTTCACTCTTTTCTGGCCTTCTGTCTCTTTTTCATTCATTAGATGGTATTGTGTGTCTGTTTTCCCTCTCATTCTTCTCTCTCTCCAACTTCCTCTTGACCCCACCCTTGTTCCATTATTTTCCTTTTTTGTACCTCCTCTTGTTCTAGGGAGCAAACCTAAAACCTGCTACATGGACAGATTGTAAGGCAGTGGGAAATGGGTTCAAGTGTGCCCATATACCTGTTGGTGGATACTGGGATCAACAGATAGATTCTGAATCACAGCTTCCCCCTCAATTAAACCTCAAAACTGCAAAAAGTGCAATCTTTAACCCACAGTCCAGGCTCAAAAGTGAACAAAGCCAGAGGACCCTCATGAGGAAGAACACCAGATTGAACAAAAGAAGTAAAAGCAACCCAACCTTCCCTGAAAAGCAGAATTAAGAAGGGGAGGGAAAGGGGGAGAGAAAAAAATCTACACAAGTGAAGAAAAACCAAAAGAAGAATATGGGTCTCTCCCAGATGCCTGGGAGGGCAGACACTGAGAAAAATGACTTTGGAATGCAAACAATGACGAGTCCCCAGAATGACTGGTCTCAAACTACAAACGTAGATATCAAGACACTAATGGAGAGATTAAAAAGAATTGAGGAAAGACAAGAGGAAACTAGGAAGGAGTTGATAACTGAGGTAACAGTAGTAAAGAATACTTTGAAAGAAATAAAAAACAGACTGATAAGCATGGAAACCAGAATTAACCAAGTAGTAGAAAGAACCTCAGAGCTTGAGGACCAAAATATAGAACTAACCCAAATTGTCAAAAACATAGAAAAGAGGCTTAAAAAGACTGAACAAAACCTTCAAGAGATGAGTGATTACTTCAAGAGACCAAACCTAAGAGTAATTGGACTTCCTGAAATAGAAAGAGAGACAGAGCCCACCTTGGAACAAACATTCCATGAGATTATTGAAGAAAACGTCCCACATCTCATGTGTGATGTGAAAATTCAAGCCCAAGAGATTCATAGAACCCCTGCAAGACAACAAATGAGAAGGTCAACTCCCAGACACATAATAATTCGCCTAAACAAAGTAGGTATAAAAGAAAAGTTCTAAAGTCAGCAAGAGAAAAAGGCAAGATAACCAACCATGGAAGACCAATAAGAATAGCAGCAGGTTTATCTACAGAAACCCTGCAGGCTAGGAGAGCTTGGAGCCCTATCTTTAAAGTTCTAAAATATAAACACCCGTGGGTTTGAGACCCACCTGGGCAACTTGACGAGACCTCATCTCTACAATAAATAAAATCTGAGCTGGGCGTGGTAGTTTTCACCTATAGTTCTAGCTACTTGGAAGGCTGAGGCAGAAGGATCACCAGAACCCAGCAGGTTGAGGCTGCAGTGGCTAGGAGTGGCCACTGCACTCCAGTCTGGGCAACAGAGTGAGACTCCAACTTAAAAAAAAAAAAAAAAGATAAACAATTTCAACCAAGAATAGCCTACCCAGTCAAGCTATGCTTTATCAGTGAGGGAGAATTAAAAGCTTTCCCAGATATGCAATCCCTAAGAACTTACGCTGCCACCAGACCACCTCTACAAGAAACACTTAAGAAAGTACTAAACACAGAAGAAAAGGAAAAAAGAACAACAACGTTCTTCACAAAAGAATAAGAAAAAGAGGAAAACACACAAGAACCAACCCCAAAACAAAAAGAAAGACAACAAACAAAGAGGAACAATAACAACTCTGTAAGAATCTTATGATAGGGATCAAATCTCACATTTCAATAATTAGCCTGAATGTGAATGGACTAAACACACCTGAAAATACATAGAATGGCAAAATGGATAAAATATCACCAGGTAATAATACATTGCCTTCAAGAGACCCATCTCATTAGAAAGGACACTCACAGACTCATATATGTGAGGATGGGAAACAAATTTTCAGGTAAACGGAACACAAAAGAAAGGAGGAGTAGTGATCCTAATTTCAGACTAAATACCATTTAAGATAACAAAAATGTAAAAAGATACAGAAGGCCACTACATAATGATAAAAGGTTCACCCCATCAACAAGAAATATCTATCCTAAACATATATGCACCCAACATAGGTGCGCCAACTTTCATAAAGCAGCTTCTAGAAAAACTCAGAAAAGATATTGACTATAACATTATCATAGCTGGGGACTTTAATAACCCACTCACAACCCTAGACAGATCATCAGGACAAGAAATCAGCAACAAGATCTGTAACCTCAATGTGACTCTTGACCAAATGGACTTAGTTGATACCTACAGAACACTCCACCCAACGACCAAAGAATATGCATTCTACTCATCACCACATGGAATGTACTTTAAGATTGACCATATCCTTGGCCATAAATCAAACATAAACAAATTTCAAAACATAGAAATTTTGTCCTGCACCTTCTCGGACCACAGTGGAATAAAAATAAACATCAACACCAACAAGGTTCCCTCAAACACACAAAGATATGGACACTAAAGAGCATGATGCTAAACAACTCCTGGGTCAATGATGAAATCAAAACAGAGATTCAAAGATACCTGGAAACAAATGAAAATGAAAAACATCTTACCAAAATCTCTGTGATGCTATGAGAGCTGTAGTAAGAGGAGAATTAATATCTCTACAAACGCCCATGAAGAAAATAGAAGGATCACAAATTAATAGCCTAACAAGTCACCTTAGGAAGCTGGAAAAGCAAGACCACCAAAACCCTAACTTCAGCCGAAGAATACAGATCACCAAAATAAAAGCCCAAAACCGGGCATAGAAGACAAAAAGATAATTCAAAAAATCAGTGAAACAAAAAGCTGGTTCTCTGAAAGGATAAACAAGATTGATGTCCCCTAGCTAGACTGACCAAGAAAAAAAGAGAAAAAGCCCAAATAAATACAATCAGAAACACAAAAGATGAAGTCACATCTGACCCTGAAGAAATACAAAAGATCATTACGGACTACTATGTACACTTGTATGGAAACAAACTTGAAAACCTTAAGGAATTGGAAGACTTTCTGACATCACACAACCTGACTAGGTTGAAACCAGAAGAAATTGAGACCCTAAATAGACTAATAACTATCAAGGAAATTGACTATGTAATAAGAAAACTACTTACAAAAAAAAGCCCTGGGTCAGATGGCTTTCCAGCAGAATTCTATAAGACATTTAAGGAGGAGCTGATACCAATCCTCCTGAAAGTATTCCAGGCGATTGAGAAAGATGGAAACTCCTCAAATCATTTTAGGAAGCTAACATTGCATTGATACCCAAGCCAGGTAAAGACCCAACAAAGAAAGAGGCCAATATCTTTGATGAACATAGATGCTAAAATTCTCAACAAGATCCTAGCAAACCGAATTCAGCAACACATCTCAAAAATCATCCATCATGACCAGGTAGGCTTCATGCCTGGGACACAAAGCTGGTTCAACATTCACAAGACAATAAATATAATTAAATACATCAACAAACATCAGGAAAAAACCACATGATCATATCATTGGATGCAGAAAAAGCTTTTGATAAAATCCAGCACCCCTTCTTGATAAAAATCCTTTAACATCTAGGCATGCATGGAACATACCTCTAAATAGTAAAAGCCATCTATGAGAAACCCACAGTCAGCATACTCCTAAACAGACAAAAATTGGAAACATTTCTCCTGACACTGGAACAAGATAAGGATGCCCACTCTCCCCTTCTGTTCAATGCAGTATTGGAAGTCCTGGCTAGAGCAATCTGAAAAGAGAAGGTAATCCGGGGTATCCAAATAGGAAAAGAGGAAGTCAAGTTATCTCTCTTTACAGACGAAATGACTGTGTATCTTGAAAACCTAAGAGAATCTGTCAAAAGACTCCTTGCAGTGATAAAGGACTTTGACAAAGTCTCAGGGTATAAAATGAATGTGCAAAAGATAATCACATTTCTTTACAACAATAATAAACAAACAGAAACCCAAATAAAAAAGCACAATCCCATTCACAATAGCCACACAAAAAATGAAATACCTTGGCATCTTCCTAACCAGAGATGTGAAAGACATGCACAATGAAAACTACAAAACACTGCTCAAAGAAATCAAAGATGGCACAAACAAGTGGAAAAATATCCCATGTTCATGGATTGGAAGAATCAACATTGTGAAGATATCCATCTTACCTAAGACAATTTACAGATTTAATGCAATACCCATCAAATTACCAGCAACATTCTTCTCAGACCTAGAAGAAACCATACAAGAATTCATAGGGAAACACAAATGACCAAGAAAGCCAGAACAATCCTCAGCAAAACAAAAACAAAAACAAAACAAAACAAAACAAAAAAAAAACAAAGCAGTAGATATTACATTCCAGACTTCAAACTTTACTATAAAGCTACAATAATCAAAACAACTTGGTATTGGTACAGGAACAGGCATATAGACCAATGGAATAGAATTGAGATTCCAGAAGCAAAACCTCAATTTCTCAACCAACTCATCCTAGAGAAAGCCTCCACCACCTACCACTGGGGAGAGGAGAACCTATTCAGTAATTGGTGCTGGGAAAACTGGCTGACCACATGCAGAAGATTCAAACAGGACCCGTATCTATCCCCATACACAAAAATTAGCTCTAAATGGATCAGAGACCCAAATGTAAAACCCTAAACCATAAGAACTTTAGAAAATGCAGGACACACCCTCATGGAAATAGGATCTGGCATCCAATTCCTGAACAAAACCCGAAATGCTTGGCCCATAAGAGACAAGATAGACAAATGGGACCTCATTAAACTGACAAGCTCCTTAAAGCCAAAGAAACCATCAAGAGAGCAGGGAGACAACCCACAGCCTGGGAAAAAGTATTTGCCAACTCCATATCTGACAAAGGTGTAACATCAAGGATCTATAAGGAACTCACACACGCTGAAAGGAAAAAAAAACAAACAAACAACCCCATTACAAAGTTGGCAAAAGTTATGAACAGAAACTTCTCAAAAGATGACACACAAGCGGCCAACAGACACATGAAGAAATATTAAACCTAACTAATCATCAAGGAGATGCAAATTAAAACTACACTGAGATACCACCTAACTCCAGTCAGAATGGCCATTATCAATAACTCAAAAAATAACAGATGCTGGAGAGGATTTGTTGAAAAGGGAACACTTCTACACTGTTGGTGGGAGTGTAAACTAGTGCAACCTCTGGGGAAAGCACTGTGGTGATTCCTAAAAGCTCTAATATTGACCTCCCACATGACCCCGCAATCCTCCTACTGGGAATAAACCCTCAAGAACTCAAATCACTGTTTAAAAAAGATAGCTGCACACGTATATTTATTGCAGCATTGTTCACAATAGCAAGAACCTTGAACCAACCACGCTGTCCATCAAAAGAGGACTGGATTTTTAAAATGTGGTACATATACATAATGGAATACTACAGAGCCATAAAATAGAACAAAACCATGAATTTCACAGCAACCTGGATAGAACTGGAGTTTATAATACTGAGTGATCTCTCACAGAAGCAAAGACCTGAGTATCACATGTTCTCACTCATAAGGGGACCTTGAATATCTATCGTAATACTATAAGAAAAGGATTGACAGTATCGGGAAACTACGGGGAGGGGGGCAGACAGGGGAAGGGAGGTGGGATTAATGGTAGTCAATACCTGTCTGGGGATGGGGGAACACCACTTATCAACAAGGGTGCCTGAATGATGCATATTTGTATACCTCACCCTTAACTGTACCCCACAGTTTTAAAATAAAAAATATGTTTAATATAAAAAAAGTTAAGCATAAAGTTAAACACGTGATCCAGATATCCCAATCCTAAGTATTAAACAAGAGAAATGAAGACACATTTGAATGCTTTATATGTATATACTTTGTGTGTATTCTATAACATGTATAGAACACACACAAAATATCCAGGAAAAGGTAAAATTATAAGAGCAGGAAACAGATCCGTGATTGCTAAAGGTTTGGAGTAGAAGGTAGGATTGACCACAAAGGGGCAACACACAAATTTTTTTGAGTACTAAAATGGTTCTGTTTCTTAATTGTGGTTATAGACTATATGCATTTGTCAAACTCAAGTAACTGTGCTCCAAAAAGACGTTTAACTGTATCAACATTTATATCTAGGCCTACTCATTCCTTAATTTACCAATTTAAAAGTCAGAGTCAATTTCCCTTTTTCATGAGTTTAATTTAGTTTCAAGTCAGTTTCATAAATATTTTCTAGGAATGTGTATTTTCATTTGTTCATCTTTTAAATTTTGATGCATTTTTCATCTTGCATCCTAAATATTACTTAAAATGCCCCAACCATATTGAAAAATGTTTTATTTTGCAATTAACTTTAATAATAAATTTAGAAATTTTTGCCATCCTTGTCATTCTACCATAAAGTTTATTTCTAAAAATGAGTTTATGGAATTATTAATTTAGTCAACTCTTGTTTTGTTTTTTGTCAGAATCTCACTCTGTCTCCCAGGCTGGAATACAGTGTCATGCTCCCAGTCTTAATTCCCTGGGCTTGGGTGATCTTTCTGCCTCAGCCTCCCTAATAGCTGGGACTACAAGGTATGTACCATCACACCCAGCTAATTTTTTGTTTTTTGGTGGACAGGGTTTTGCTGTGTTGCCCAGGCTGGTCTCAAACTCCAGGGTTCAAGCAGTCCTCCTGCCTTGGTCTACTGAAGTGCTGATATTACAGGAATGTTCCTCCATGCTCAGCCAATATAGTCTTCTCTTGGGTTTACTGTATTAATATTACTTGCATAGTACAAATTAATGAGTCTAAAAAAATTTTTTTTGTAAGATGTAGGGTACAATTCAGGATTAGGTGCATAAGTGGTCATTACACAGGTGAGGTTTGCGCCTCCAACTGATCCTCACTTCACCTGGTTTGGGATCAGATACCTTTCTAGATGTTCTGTGCCCCCATGCTCCCAGCAGTGTCCTGCTACTGACAATCCCTTTCTTAAAGTTTTATGATAAATGTTCAGGATCCACGTATGAGTGAGAACATGTGATTCTCCGTTCTTTTTCCTGTGATAGATCACTAAGATAGATAGACTCTAAATCTACCAAGTTGCTGTGAAGTCCATAATTTTGTCTTTCTTTATGGTTGCATAATATTCCATTGTGTATATATACCACATTTTAAAAATTCAGTCCACTTTTGATGGGCAGCATGATTGGTTCCATGTTTTTGCTATAGCAAATAATGCTGCAATAAACTTGCGGCACAGGTTTCTTTTTTATAGAATGATTTGAGTTCCTCTGGGTATATTCCCAGAAGGGGGATTACTGGGTCATATGGAAGGTTGACTTTTAGATCTTTTAGAAGTCACCACATTGTTTTCCACAGAGGTTGTACTAATTACACTCCCACCAACAGTGTGGAAGCATTCCCTTTTCTCACCACGCTCTTCAGCATCTGTTATTTTTTGAATTATTAAACATGGCAATCCAGACTGGAGTTAGGTGGTATCTCAGTGTGGTTTTGATTTGCATTTCTTTGATGATTAGTGAGACTGAGCATTTTTTTACATATCAGTTGGCTGCTTGATTCTTGATCAAAACCCCAAGTGCCCATGCCAGGCAAGTGGGACCTCATCAAGCCAACAAGCTTCTGCAAAGCATCAAGAGTAGGGAGACAGCCCACAGAATGGGAAGAAATATTTGCCAACTGTATATCTGACAGAGGTCTAATATCTAGGTTCTACAAGGAAATAAATGTGTAGAAAGGAAAAAAAACAACCTTATTAAGAAGTGGGCAAAAGATATGAATAGACACCTCTCAATTCATGAATATTTAAGCTTATTTTTTCTAAGGAGTTGATAATTTTGTCTCATAGATCTCTCAATATGAGTGAATTTTTCTTATATGTGTGTTCATTTTTCAACTTTATTCTTTTGTACATGGCTATCCAGTTATCCCAGTATCATTTGTTGAAATGATTGTTCATTCCTTATTGCATGAAATTGGTATCTTTGTTAATAATGTCTCCTCTTTCATTCCTGATTTGCTTAAGTCTTCTTTCTTTTCTTTATCAGTCTTGCCAATGATTTGCCTTTTGCTGTTGTTCTAAAAATAAATCAACATTGGATTTTTTTTTAATTTATGTACTTTTAATTTTCATTTTAGAGTTGTAGGGTACATGTGAGGATTTGCTCCATGTGTAAATTGTGTACAGGTGAAGTTTGTGTTTCTAGAGAGCATTTTCTTCCCCTAGTAATGGGCTTGGTACCAATGAGTGATTGTGTACACCTTATCCTTCCTTCCCTCCCTCTCCCTGCTAGTAGTGCCCATTGTCAGTTGTTCCCATCTTTGTTTCATGTGTTCAATGTTTATAGCCTACTTATGAATGATAACTTGCAGTATTCATTTTTTGTGTCTGTGATAGTTGACTTAGAATGATAGTCTCCAACTACATCCTTATTGCCACAAAGCACATAATTTTGTTTCTTCCTTATGGTTGTGTACTATTTCATCATATATCTTTACCATGTTTTTTTTTTTTTTTTATCCAGTCCAAATTTGATAGGCATTTTTGTTGGTTCCATGTTTTAGGTATTGTGAATAGTACGGCAATAAACATATGCGTGCAAGTTTTCTTTTTGGTAGGGTAATTTATGTTCCTCTAAGTATATTTTCAGAGGTGGGATTGCTAGATGGTAAGGTAGCTTACTTTTCAGTTCTTTGATAAAACACCACAATGCTTTCTACAAAGGTTGAACTAGCTTACATTCTTACCAAAGTGTAGAAGTGTTCCTGTTTTCCAACAGCCTCAGCAACACCTGTTGTTTTTTCACATTTTAATGACAGTCATCCTGACAGTGTTATCTTATTGTAATTTTGATTTGCATTTCTCTGAAGCTGAGCATTTTTTCATATGTTTATTGGCTGTTTGGATGTCTTCCATTGAGAAGTGTTCAAGTCCTTTGGCCACTTTTTAATGTGTTATTATTTTTTTTCCCTGTTAATTCACTTGAGTTGCTTGCAGATCCTGGATGTTAGGCTTTTGACAGATGCATTGCTTGCAAATATTTTTTCACATTCTGGGGATTGCCTCTTTTCTCTCTTGATGACTTCCTTTGCTGTGCAAAAATGTTTTAACTTGATAGGGCCCCACCTGTCAATCTTAGCTTTGGCTGCAGTTGCTTTTGAGAACTTGGACATGTATTCCTTGCCTACTCCAATGTCGAGAAGGATGTTCCCTAAGTTTTCTTCCAAGATTTTTATAGTTTGGAGTCTCACATTTAAGTCCTCAATTCATTTTGAGTTAACTTTTTGTACATGGTGATAGGTAGAAGATTCAGCTTTGTCCTTTTATACCTGGTTAACCAGTTTTTCCCAGCACCGTTTGCTTTATAAGGTTACTTTTCTCCAATTTTTTTTGTTGCTGTTGGCTTTGTCAAAGATGAGTTGGTTGAAGATCTGTGATTTTATTTTCAGATTATCTGTTTTATAGACATATTGATCTACGTGTCTACTTTTGTAGCAGTACCATTTGTCTGTGTTACTGTAGCCTTATAGTAAAGTTTGAAGTCTGGAAGCATGATGCCTCCAGTCTTGTTATTTTTGCTGGGGAGTGCTTTAGTGATTCATTTTTTTTTCTTTGATTACACATGAATTTCTGTTTTGTCTTTTCTAGGTCTGAAAAAATTATGCTAGTAGTTTCACAAGGTCAGCATTGAGTTTGTAAATTTCCTTGAGTAAGATAGACATCTTGATAACATTGATTCTTCCAATTCATGAGTATGAAATTTTTAAAATTTATTTGTGTCACCCTTGATTTCTTTGAACAATGTTTTGTAGTTCTCATTGTAAAAAGGTCTTCCACCTCTTTGGTTAGATGGATGCCAAGATATTTTTGTGTTTGTGTGGTCATTGTGAATGGGATTGTGTTTTTTTATTTGGTTATCAGCCTGCTTGTTATTGGTATAGAGAAATGCAATTGTTTTTTGTGCATTTATTTTGTATTATGAAACACTACTGATGTTGTTTACCAATGTGAGAAGGTATAGAATCATATCATCTGCAAAGAGGGATAATTTAAATTCCTCTTTTTCTGTTTTGATACCCCTAATTTCTTCTTGCCTGGTTGCTAGGGCAAGGATTTCCAGTACTGTGTTAAGTAGGAGCATGAGAGTGTGCATCCTTGTCTTGTTACAGTTCTTAGGAGGAATGCTTTCCACATCTGCCCACTAAGCATGATATTGGCTACAAGTCTGTTATAGGCAACTCTTATTATTTTGAGGAATGTTCCTTTGATGTCTGGATGTTTGAGGATTTTTATCAAGAAGGGATGTTGTATTTTATTGAATGCTTTTTCTGTGTCTAGTCAGATAATCATGTGGTTTTTGGTTTTACAACTGTTTATGTGATAAATTCCTTTTATGTATGTTGAACCAGCCTTGTATCTCAGGACTAAAGCCCACCTGGTCATGATGGATGATTCTTGAAATGTTGGATGAAATTTGCTAGAATCTTGTTGCAAATTTTTGCATCTATGCTCATCAGGTAAACTGGCCTGTAGTTTTCTTTCCTTGTTGTGTCTTTGCCATTTGAGGATATCAGGATGATATTGACCTCACAAAATGAGCTTAGGAGAATTCCTTTCTTCTGCACTGCCTAGAATACTTGCAATTAGATTGGCATCAGTTTTTCCATGTATGTCTTGTATAATTCAGAAGAGAAGCCATCTGGTCCAGGACTTTGTTGATGAAGGATGTCATATTACTGTATCGACTTCTTAGATTTTTGTCTGTTTAGGGTTGTAATTTTTCCTGTTGCAATCTTGTGAGGTTGTGTGATGCCAGGAATTCCTCCATTTCCTCTAGATTTTCTAATTTATATGCATATAGGTGTTTGTAGTAATTTCAGATAAGCTTTTGTATTTCTTCAAGGTCAGTAATAACGTCGCTTTTTTCAACTCAAATTGTGTTTATTTAAATTCTCTTTCTCTCTCAGTCTCCATATGGCCATGATCAATCTTATTTATCCTTTCAAAAACTAGATTTTTTCATCTTGTTAATCTCTTGTATAAATTTTTGGGTCTCTCAGTTCAACTGTGACTTTACATTAATAATTTTCATTTTTTTCTACCAATTCTAAGATTGGATTGCTCTTTTCTCTCCAGCTCCCTTACGTGCCACATTAAACTGTTTACTTGAGATCCTTCTATGTTCTTGGTATGTGCATGCAGTGTTATAAACTTCCCTGTCAGCACTGATTCATGATCTCCCAAAGATTTTGGTGTATTGTCTCTTTGTTTTCATTTGTTTCTAAGACTGCTGTTTTAAAAATGTCCATCTTGATTTCTGTGTTAACCTTAAAGTAGTTCAGAAGCAGAATGTTTAATTTCCATGTATTTGGGAGTTTTCAGGGATTTCTGTTGTTGATAATAATCATTTTTATTCCACTGTAGTCTGAGATGATGCTTGATATGACATTGACCTTTTGAAATTTTTCATGCTTGAATTATGTCTGAGAATGTTGTCAATCTTGGAGCATGTTTCATGTGCTGATGAGGAGACTATATATTCTGTCATTGTTTAGTGAAGTGTTGTATAGATATCCATTAAGTCCAATTAGTTGAGTGCTGAGTTAAAGTTCCTGATTTCCTTGTTAGTTTTTTTTTTGCCTCAATAATCTGTCTAAGAATGTCAGAAGAGTATTAAGTCTCCAACTATATTTGTATAGCTGTCTTTGTCTTCTCTTAGTTTAATTAGCAATTTATTTATAAATCTGGGTGCTCCTATGGTGGGTGTATATATATGCAAGATGGATATTTCTTACTGATGGATTCAAGCTTTTATCATTATGTAGTGTCCTTCAGTATTTTTTTTAACTTTTACTTTTAAAGTCTGTTTTGTTTGATATAACAATGTTTGCTTCTGTTCTTTTGTTTTCCATTTTCCTGGAAGATCTTTTTTCACTCCTTTCAATCCTTTACTTTCAGTATGTGAGATGAGTTTTCTGGAGGCAGTAGAAGAATGGATCATGCTTCTTTATCCAATTTGCCACTCTATGCCTTTTGGGTAGTATGTTCAGTCCATTCACATTATAGTTAATTGTCAATATGTGTGGATTTGTTCCTGCCCTAATGCCGTTAAAAGACTGCTTTTTTTTTTAGGTTTTGTGGTTGACTTGTGTGGTTTGTAGACTCTGTGCTTGTCTGTGCTTTTGTAATAGGTGAAATCATTTTTTCTATTCTGTGCTTAGAAACTTTCTAAGCATCTCCAGAGAGGTTGATTTAGAAGTGGCATATTCTATTAGGTATTGGAGGTTTGAGCAGGATTTTAGTTCTCTTTTATTAAAGTTTAACTTGGTGAGGTAGGAAATTCTTGGCTGGAATTTCTTTTCTTTAAGGATTTAAAAAATGAAGCTCTAGTCCCTTCTGGCTTATAGGGTTTCTACTGAGGAGTCTGCTGCAATTCTGATGAGTTTTTCTCAGTGGGTAGTCTTTCTCTTCTCTCTAGCTACCTTTAGAATTGTTTCTTTCATTCTCATCTAGTGGAGATGGATTATTATGTGTCTTAGGGATGGTCTTCTTGTGTAGTACATTGCAGGAGTTCTCTAGATCTGCTGCGTCTTCATGGTGGCTTCTCTGGAGAGATAGGAAAAATTTTCTTGGAAGGCTTGCTTCAGGGTGTTCTCCCTTGTCTCTCAGAGATGTCAATCAACCATAGATTTGGTCTCCTTACATAATCCCAAACCTTTTATAGGCTTTGCCCACTTTTCCTAAACCTTTTCCCCTTGTTTTTGTCAGACAGGGTTAGTTCAATAGTTTGATCCTCAAGCACTGAGATTCTTTCTCTGTCTGGTTGATTCTGCTGTTCAGGTTTTTTCATTTTGCTTTGAAATTATTGGAAAGAATTATTTAGTTCCAGGAGTTCATAATGGACCTTTATTATATTATCCAGTTCAGCTTTCACTTCCTGCGCTGTTATCGTTGCCTTGATCTGTGCATTCATTTTCTCATGGCTCTCCTTGACTGTCTTTGCAATCCATAGTTTGTATTCCATGTCTGTTAGCAGGGCCAGGCCATTCTGAATAGATTCCATTTCTTGGAATCTGGGAAGTCCTTTTATGGGTGTAAACTCAAGGCTTTAGGGAATGCAATTTTTTTTCACTGGTTCTTCCTCATTTGCAAAGGTAGACTCTTCTATTTTTATTATTTGTTTTGTTTTCATTTAGATAAGGTTTCTACTGTTGCTGTCCTCCCTCCTCTGGGTCCAACTGTGGTTGGCAGATGTTGGGGGCAGCAGTGGCAGAAAGAATGATGCTCTAAGGGGAGACCATCTGAAGTTACTTTATTGGTGCCAGATGGAAGAAACAGGATGGGATTATTCTTCTCTTTATGATACCTTCCCCTACTTCAGGGAAGGTTATGAGGGAAGCTTCTCCCCAGATTGCTTGTATGTCAGCAGGGTTTTCAGGTGGCTAGGCATGGCCCTGTGGTTCTACTCTGGCTTAGGTGATCTTTGGGATGTGAATTGACCTCCTCCCATCTGGACAGCACTGCTGCTTTCACCCAGGGGTAGAAGGGAAGCAATGGGGCATTGTTATTTTTTCTTCTGTCTGTGGGTGAGCAGGGCCATTGCCACTGCAGTACTGTGCAGCAACATGCTGCCTCTTAGATTCTCCCCTGCTCCATGGGAAGGACTGTAACAACAATGGTGGCCTTCTGAGTGCAAGACACGTCTGTAACCTTGGCCTAGCGCTAGAGAAATGTTCCTAAATGTAATCGCGGCTGGGTGCTGGGGAGGGGAAGTGGGTAGTATTCCTTGTGGCATGGTGTTTCCTATTGAGGCTCTCCATGAGGAATTTGCTGACTCCAGCATGTATGTCCTGGAAACTGGGGTTTCCTGGGTTCCATGTGGGACCCACCACTGCCTTTCTCCACTCCAGGAAGTCCTTTGTGCCTGGCAGTGTGTGAGGGGTGAAGAGGGCTGGGGGAGAGGAATTCCTGGGCTCTCTCTCCCTTGGCTGAGATTGCAGAGGACAACATGAGGTTTACAAAGAAGAAAAACTGTCATTTTCACTCACCCCTTCTGTCTCTAAAGATATTCTAGCCTTCTTGCATAGAGGCTGCCTCCCTATAGTTTGTTGCTGCTGATTTGTGTTGTTATTTTTGTTTGTTTGTTCACTGTCTAGTCTGAACTAGTTCTGACTATTTTCAGTTAGATTAGTGGTCAGATAGTGATTAGACAAATTTTTTTTAGAAGTCATCTTTGCCAAGAGGCTCTGTTGTATGCATGTTGAGGCCCAGCTCCAATATTAGACCGGGAGGTTAACGACTCCATGTCAGCCTTCACTTGCACAGAGCCTCAGTGCTAACAGAAGTGGGAGCTTAGATCATTTACCTATCTCTCTTCAACATAAGAACTACGTTGTGCATATGCACAACCGCACACATGTACATGACCTTCAAGATTATCTATGTTAGATTTTCAAACCTTTCTATGGTCATTTCATTTCTTAGCATTCTCTTTAAAACTTTTTGATGTTTGTAAATCTATTATTTTTCCCTAACTGTCACCTACCTCTGCAGGCAGCCAGGATGTACACAAATTGCCATTGACTATTATTGTTTTTCAGAAATGTCCCTGGGGAAAACCTGCTGTCAATGGGCTAGCTCTGCATCAGGTCAAATAAAGAGTCTTTCTCTAAGGTCTTTCAGGGAACCAGAGACATCAGATAAGGATAATCCTCTGTGGATGTGATGTTGAGGGCATTCTAACCCTCTTTTGCCCCCTCATGTGGCTGTATGGTTTGTGGTCATCACTATGGTTGTAGGATTTTGGTTTCCATGGCTATCCCAGTCCTTAGAGGAGAGCATAGAAATGGAACTAGTTAAAAGGCTATAAAGCTTGCTTTTCTTATTGAGAGTTAGTCTTTTTGTGTTTCTAATAAACTGTCCATGGATTGTTGCAAGGCTTTAGTTAACTTACTGACTTCTGAAAAAGTTGATTCTGAATTCTTTTGCCCTTGTTTTCATTGCTTTAATAGAGGAGAGGATTTTTGTAGTTCCATACACCACCATTTTTATTGATGTCACTACTCCTTTTATCTTTATCATATTTATCAGGCCTACTTTTTTGTTTCTCCTTTTTATTACATTTATGCAAATTCCAAAAGTTACATTCTAGATGGCTGTGAGAATGAATTGAGAACATACATGAATTTTTTTTTCCAATAGACAATAAAACATAACTGTCTTTGTTTTCTCATTCTGAGGTTTTATTTTTTAATTTTATTTCTTCATTGGAAGCATAGATTTCAAGAAATAAGTGTATGGCTGTTTTCCTATCAAGTACCTGATAAAGAAACATGAATTAAAATGTGAGCAGTACATTTGCTAATATAGTTTATGGTTTTCCTCCAAAGTCAGATATAAAAGTCCACATAGATGTCTCTAGAGTGATTATTCTAAAGCTATACTAGACTCTGGATGCTCCTCACTTTTTATTCCTAGATTTATTTTGTACAATAAGTTATATGTGGTTTGTGCTTCTAATAGCCATAATATAGCCTGCTTGATTATGATACATGGAAGCATCTCAGTAATATCATATAAATAATTTATGAAAAAGCACAGACTCCCTCCAATGGAAGTTATAAATCTCCCTTCCAACCTCTTACACACCACTGCCCACAGATAATTATTGTTCTTCCCAGAAACCATACACATGTTCATCATGTATACATGTCCCTGGGTAAGTATCAAATATTCAGTATGATGGACAGAGGTTTATATACAGAGTGGTTGTGGCTTCTGTATCAATCTATGGTGTATTTAACAGATGATACTGGCCTTCAGATTTTCTTTCAGAAGATATATCTTCCAAAGAAAATAATCCCAACAGGAAATTATGGTTTAGCACTCCCTACTTCCAAAACAGAGATAAATTATTCTCAAAGATAAATTACCTTGGTCGTTTTTTCTATCCTGGTGTCCCAAGTAGAAACAAGTTTTAAAGCTAATATTTACAGATAACTCTGGATATAATAATATGGTATTCAACTTTTTATTTTTTTAACAATTGCCTCTAATATTTTATTATAGTTGGAAAAGAGAATTAATGTGTTATTGCTATGGACCTAATTGTGTATGTATGTGTGTCATATTTAAATTTTCTTTCTTAATGATTGCTTAAACAAAAATATACTCCATTTATCACAATAGAAAAGTCAAATAGGGATTTGGTCCCTTAAAATTTAGGGGACTAGATAGTTAACACAGTTTTGCTAAAATTAAAGGCAGAGACCATCTACAATAATTGAAACAAAAATGGAATTCATCTCTTTTTCAGTGCAAGGGAATAGTGAACTTCCATGGAACAATCTCTCTGCAACATCAAACTGGTAATCTCATACAGGATCAGGGAAATCAGGAGTGAGGGAATCAGTGGAGTTCAGAAGGGATAGTGTTTAGAAATTAATTGACATTTAACAATGGTGTGGTTACTACATTGTGATTATTACTATATGGCTGATTTTCAATAAAATAAAACTGTGCCCAGCTGACTGGATTTCAGATTACAAGTATATAAATTGAGAGAATTCTAAAATATGGTTATAATCTTATTACTAGTACTTCAGCATGCTAGAAAATACTTCATCTAGTTTTGTTCAGTTTTGTTCTCTTCCCTGAAGAAACCACAGTGAAAATCAGATATGACCAGTAATTAAAAAGTCAATTATCTGCTCAAAAATGTTTTTACCTGTCACTTACTAAATCTGCCTCAAACATAAATAAAAGAAGAGATAAACCGGGCTCAGTGGCTCAGCCTGTAATCCCGCGCCTTTGGGAGGCTGAGGTGAGTGGATTGCCTGAGCCCGCGGGTTGGAAACCTGCCTGGGCAGCGAGACCTCATCTTTACAATAAATCAAAAAATCAGCCGGGCGTGGTAGCGCATGCCTGTAATTCCGGCTACTCGGGAGGCTGAGGCAGAAGGATCGCTGGAGCCCAGCAGGTTGAGACTGCGGTGGCCGGGAGCGGCCACTGCACTCCAGTCTGGGCGACAGAGTGAGACTCCAACTCAAAAAATAAATAAATAAATAAATAAATAATAAATAAAAAAATGTTTGTCTGTTCTAAGAATTCATTTTTCCATACTTGTTTTTTAAGTTTTAGCTCATTGTTCCATAAAAATCATGGGTAGATTTGTCTTTGAGATTGCATGCGACAGCCAAAACTTTATTTAAACTTTAATATTTTTGAGGTGCTATAGCAATAACATTATTTCAGCTATTTCTAACAACTACTTGAAAATGGTTCCTATTTGAAACAGCATTTTGAGTTACATATCAAGGAGCTTTCAGAAAGCATGACACAATACTTAGAATTTAATAACAATGAAAACACTCGAAATTTTTGTGATACACCTAAAGTAGTAGCTGGGAAAATGTGAAATCATGAATACAATAGTCAGAAGAATAAGTGGAAACAAACTAACGCCCACAACTGCATGTGATTGGTTTGAGCATCAATAATGTGTGAGTACTTTTTATGTGAGAATCAGAGAAGGTGAGCTAAGTAGCTAGTTATAGCAAAACTGAAAAACCCTTTTAAAAATATTTATCCTGGAGGACCTCAAATTTGTTAAGAGTAAGCAAGTCACCTATGGAGCTTATGAAATGTAGATTCCTTAACTCTAATTTCCTGAGATATAGAGTATGTTAACTTCGGTTGGATCTGTCATATTTCTTTTTAGCGAGAAACCTACATTATTTGGACACAAACTTTAATATATGATATATGCATATATATGTATAATTATACAAAAATGTATATCTATTGACTTATTTTGTCTATGATGCTTTGAGAAGAGAAAAATAACAGAATTTAGGAAAATATGGAAAAGTTTATTTATTTATTTATTTATTTTTTGAATTGGAGTCTCACTCTGTCACCCAGACTGAAGTGCAATGGCCGCTCCCGGCCACTGCAGCCTCGACCTGCTGGGCTCCGGTGATCCTTCCGCCTCAGCCTTCCAAGTAGCCGGAATTACAGGCACGCTACCACGCCCGGCTAATTTTTTGATTTTATTGTAGAGATAAGGTTGTGCCTGCCCAGGCGGGTCTTGAACCCTCAGGCTCAGGCAATCCACTCACTTCAGCCTCCCAAAGGCGCCGGATTACAGGCTGAGCCACCAAGCCCGGCTAGAAAAGTTTCTTATCATAAAATAAAATACATCTTTTGCTTTAGTCCTAAATTCAATAAATGTTAGGAAGAAACTGTTCATTGCTGAGTTTTCCTATGCCTGAGTTTTTGGATTCCCAAGACTCAGATGAAACAGATTAAGTAGATTTTTCAGAATTCATTTTCCATATTGAATATTATCTAAACACTGATGACAAAAATAAATGTCATTAAGATAGCATTTTTACCACCTTTCTTACAATTGTTGACATAATAAACTAACAAAAGATTTATCCTGCCATTGATCTTGTATCTAAATTTTATCCAAATGTATATCTCTTGATAATCAAGTAATATTCTTCAACATAAGAAGGGCAATATTTTAATTACTGTCAGAAATAGTATTAGCAGACACAACCAACACGTCCCCATCAAATTACAATACAAGGTGAATTTTCTATTTTGAGTGTCAAAATGATTTTAAGCCTTTTATTTGAGGAAAAATTGAAGTTATTAGAAAGCTTTTATTTTATCCCTAAAGCCTGAAAACAAATATTTGGGCTAAATTCTAAAGTGTCTTCATTTTATATAAGGAATTACATTATCAGGTTGAAAAAACTATGCTTCATAAAATATTACACAATACAACTTCAACTTTCAAGCTAAAAGCACATAAATAGTAGATTTAAAATTATTAAAAGTTTACCACTTATTTCTAAGCCTTGAATTTTTTTGTTGTTTGTTTTTTAACATAGCTTTGTGTGTGTGTGTGTGTAAATATATATATATTTACTATATATATATACTTTTTTTTTAAGATGTGGGGTACAATTCAGGATTAGGTATACAAGCGGACATTGTACAAGTAAAGTTTGAACCTCACTTTGGTCCCCACTTTGCCTGGTTTGAGATCAGGTACCCTTATTGATGTTATGTGCCCCTTCCCCACCTCAGCAGAATTCTACTACTTCCAATTACTTTCTTATAATATTATAGTAAATGTTCAGGGTTCACTTATGAGTGAGAACATGTGGTACTCAGTTATTTGTCAGTGATAGATCATTAAGTAAAATAGACTTTAAATCTATCCAAGTTACTGCGAAGTCCATATGTTTGTCCTTCTTTATGGCTGCATAATATTCCACCATGTATATGTACACATTTTAAAAATCCAGTCCAATTTCAGTGAGCAGCATGGTTGATTCCATGTTTTTGCTCTTGTGAATAGAGCTGCAATAAACATGCATATGTAAGCATCTTTTCTGTAGAATGATTTGAGTTCTTCTGGGTATATTTATGGAAATTTCCATATAACAATCTAATAATCTAAAATACCATTTCTTGGAACATAAATAGCCAAGTGTCTGTTTTAAAAATTATAGGACAAGAGACTTTTGGAGAAACTCCATTTGAAATTGTATAATAGGAGATTCTGAATACATGTCAAAGGAGAGAAAACATTGTGTTTTTTTTTTTTTAAATGTGTCTAATGCATTGAACTTTGGAGCATAAATATGAAAGAACACTTTGGATCACTTTTTTTCATCATGGAAAGACAGTTATAGAGAGTTGACTGACTCATGTCATTCCAGAGTATGTAGAAATTCATATCGGATCATAACCTCACTGCACTGATTCCTACCACTTTCCACAACCACCAAGCACCAACCCAGGCTTTTGATTATTAGGCTTGGACTTCTCTGCTTCCCAAATACTGGGAGTCAAATAGATTTCCTACCAAAAATATTTGCATAGCTTTGATAAGAAAAAATTGACTCTTGGAAATCAATTTTTAGAACTTTTGGCATAACTCCCCTAAGCAATAATATCCTGGGTTTTCTCTTTACAGAACTCTTAGACCCTGTTAATAGTAAATGATCTCTTGCGTGTTTATTTCTCTGGTCAAAGATAATTTGATTGTAGTTACTAGACTCTAGCTAATAGATTTTACTAATCTGTTTGCTGCAAATGATAAACCCAAGGAAATAATGCTGACAGAAAGATATCAGCACAAATTATAAGGAGCCAATGTACCATAAACCTAGCCTTAGCTGTTTTCCTTTGCTCTTAATAGAGGAGGAAAATGTGCTAATACAGAGTAAGCCATTGTTGATCTTTGAACATATTACAGAGCTTTAGTTCACCACACATCATGCACATTATATCGGATAACATTTATTGTCACTTCTTGAGGTGGATTAGTATTTACACATGAATTAGCAATTAGAATTGGAAGGAAAGAAATTGAGTCTGAGACCAGCTTTCTGAAGACTCTGATAGATAAGCTTTTCTACAGCTTTTTTAATCATCCAGAAATATTGAACAATAGCAAGCAAAGCACCCAAAGTTTCTCTCCTTTCCAATTAAGGTTTTGGCCCTTTTAACTGACTCATTAAGAAAAAAATTACTCAAATTGGCCTGATGCATTTTACATTGGTCATTGTATTATATAAAACCTGATACAAGTGCTGTCAACTATAGGGGAAAGTGTAAGTCTCAGAAGTTACATAGACATTAGTTGGTCTGTAGCTATTTCTAAAAATAATTAAAAATAAAACCTTACAATTTGTATTACTGTGGGGGGGGGAAGTAGTAATTTAGCACACTACCATACATGAAAAACACTTCCCAGATATAAACTTTAGAATTAAATGTTTTCTTCCATGAGTCGAATAAAAGATGAATCTATGGTTAGCAAGACTGCAAATGGTATTTGAGGCAGTAGAAATTTACATAGTTATGCAATAACATTAGCTCTATTTCTTTATTTTTGTCCTTGTCAAAACCTGTTACTTTGTTACAGAGCAGCAATCTTCTCAGAATAAAGATTCTAGACTCACAGTCCTGGGTTTAAAATGTGACTCTATTAATTACTCATCATGTGACTTGGCTTGAATATTATGGTGTTTTTTTTTAATCATTCATACTCAAGTGCCTATCTTCTTCTTTTTTTTTTTTTAATTTCTTGAATTTATTCCTGCTAACTGAAATTTTGTATCCTTTGACCAACATCTCACCAAAACCCTACACCTGCCCTCAGTACCTGGTAACTACCATTCTACTCTGATTCTGAATTCAACTTTTTTTGATTCCATATATGAGTAAAATCATACAATATTTGTCTTTCTGTGCCAGGTTTATTTCACTTAACGATGTCCTCCAGTTTCCCCTATGTTGTCGCAAATTTCAGGATTTTCCTCTTTGTAAGGCTAAATAGTATTCCATCAATACTACTTCTTAATAGACTTAAATTCATTCTGGAACTAGTAACAGCGCACTTTGATGATGGCTCACTATAAGACAGTGTATTGGAAATCCATAAATTGTGCAACTGTTTCTTATGATATGCATCATTTTCCTGGTTGGCATGTTCATCCAATGATTTTCTGATGCAGTTCTTTAATTCTTCTATTCCTTTGCCAGAAAGTACAGATATGGAGATAATATGCTGGAACGCCACAGTCCTCTCTGGAATCATGTTTTTTTTTTCAAATAAATGCAGAAAATCTTTAGGATTCTGGAGTTGGTTCATCAATTCATGAAATTTATCTTGGGCATTTGGCAAGTCCATTTTATTAACTGCCAGGAGTGCAGGTTTTGTCTGAAGTTCCTCTTTGTGCAACTCCAACTCCTGTAGTATTCTCAGAAAAAGTAATGTATTTAGGAGTAAATCTTTGTGACCTTGAACTACATAACAGTTTCATAAATATGACATCAAAGCACAAACAAAAGAACAGATAAGTGGCAGAAGATTTGCTTGAAGCTTCCAGAAGTCTGAGCTGCAGTGAGCTACGATGGTACCATTGCACTCCAGCTTTTGTAAGCAGTATTATTGTTTCAAAAGCAGTACTGTACCGAGTTTGAGAAGAAAGCTGAACACCAGAAATATCAACAACAAAAAGTAGTTGTCTAGTTCTTTCTATATGTTTGAGGAATTTGTGACCCATTCCTTTGTTCATATGTGCCCCTTATATTAAACCTGGAAGATCAGCTACTGATATCTGTTTGAAATCTTTGTACATGATCTTTCCAAGTTCAGGCTTTAGTGTTGTAAATGCATAATCTGCAACTGCAGGTTTTGCGTGAGAAATCTTATCGTAGCAAATTAAGAGCAATATTGAGTACTTTATATCTTTAGTAGCCTGATTTAACTATATATGTAAAACATTCCTATGTTTTATATATATATGTAATTCATAAGTGTTATCATGTCTAACATATATGAAATCCCCATACATGTTCATTTCTTCAGTGTTCTTCTCTGTTCTCCTGTCTTTATTTATACTTTTTCAAAAACAAGTAAAAATTGGTTTGTAGACTCCATTCCATTTTTTTATGGTATCTTTAAATTGAAATATCTGTATTTTTTTCCTAACATTTAATGCCTATCTTTCCTACAAATAATATCTACTCATAGCTGATAAATGGGATAGTAATCTATAGATCTTGACACTTATACAATTACAGAATGTTGTACTAATACATTAAAATAAAGTTTTTCATTCCAAAATGTAACCTAATCAAATTTCAGAGGAAAACTATGTTTTCCTGAGTTGTCAGATTATAAGAAGAGTCTTACATCTAGCTAGAGGTAGATAGCAAACATGATATTTTTCATTTGAAGGAAAACAATTTTAGGAGACTAAATAATGCATAATATAAGAACTCATAAACAACATTTTTACCCTTGATACAAAATGTATTCATAATAGCACTGGTAGGAATTCTGTGGCATTTATGATGAGAATATAATCGGTAATTACATGATTGTAATGGATAAGACACTGTACTAGATTTTCAGAGTACCTTATTTGATTTTCACAGCCGTACCATGAATTGGACTTTGTATCGATTTTAAAGATGAAAAAACACTCTGGTTACATTTAATAGATCTATATCACAACTGAAGTAGGTAAAATAGTTCAAAGATAAAAGGCAAATTTTTCTATTTCCACAGGCTATGTGCTTTCCACTGAATCATACTGCCTTCTACTAATAAAAGGAACTTGTTTTATTTAAGTCTTAAAGAAATTGGCTTATGTTTTACTACTGTTGTATTCTCATTATCTAGCATAGTTCCAGGAATATATTACAAATGTTCACTTTTTTGTGTGATTGAGTGGATAAATAACCAGAATGACTGAATGTACCGTTTTATTTCTTGCATCTAGGAAAAAATCTTACAGGTCTTGAATAATCAATAACTATGCTCTGAAATTTTAATTATAATAAAAATAAGTTCTTAAGAGAGAATATCAATTGTTAGGGCATGGATAGAAGTAATATATATAATAATACTCATGAAAAGACTCCTGGTCAAATTCTGGTCCCATTTTCTTCCCACTGCAGACATATCCTTCCAACATTTGTGTTGGTAGGAAACTTGCAGCAGAACATGGAACCACCATGACCAGGAACATGCTTCCTTCTGAAGCAGACATTAATGAGTTTATTTCTATTTGAACTATCTTTGTAGCATATATCTCAGTCATTAATAATTATAGAGCTTACTCTAGACTTATTTAAAAATCCCATTTTTTTTCTACTGAGAATTTTATGCAATTATTATGTTAATATTTATTTTTTCATTTATTATGTATTTTATAATTACATGCCAATAACATCTTAAGGGCAGTTCATACTGAAATATTGTCTTCTCTATGGCTGGCTCAACATATCTTAAATTTTTAACCATATGATATTTAGTGAAAGTGTGCCAAAGGGCCTGAATTGATTTGAGTAGAATTGATCTATAGTCAACTGCTAACTTAGAAGCACAGCAAGTATTTCTGTTAACCATCTATTTCAGTTTTCAAAGATCATTACCAAGGCAAAAATTCACAACAAAAATTAATTTTAAATATGTGTTATAAAATGAAGATTTTTTTTCCAACATTCTATTTTGTGGAAAAGCAATCAACTTCTAATGCACCGTAGAATGAATTAGAGGAATAGTGAGGGTGTATATATATATATTTTAATATTATCCATTTTATGAAAAATTTACAAGATATGTATCACCTTTATTTTGATGTTTTAAACTTCAACATTTAATATAAAGTTATTTTTATGGTACAGAAACTGTATGTTACAAAAATCTGAGGAAACACAAAATAAGGTTCCTGCTTTCAAAGAATTCTTACCCTATTTTAACAAACACATATAAGTACATTACAAAAACATCTGGAAAAGGTTATAATAGTGACTGTTACAGGAAAACTGAGTTATTCACCTCATTATAGATCATCTTGAAATGTGTAATCAATGTTATCAGTATTAAGATTTTTCAACTATTTAATATAGTGTTATACGTTCCTTCCCATTTTTATTTTATCTCATTTGCAGCCTTTGTTTTCTCCTATTATATATTTTCTTTCCTTTTCATGATATTCATTATTTTTCATGATATTCATTATTTTTCCATCTCTTTTCTCTTTTCTAACTTTTTGATGTATACAACTACTGTCAGGTAAATTTAGATTTTTTCAATCATTTTCAGAAAAAAATTGTCATATACCTTTTTTTGCATCATAAGTATCTCTTAGAGCAGAACTGGACTTAGAAAAACATTTTAAAATTTTCTATTAAATTTATCAAGTTTCTATTAGGATGATAAAATGATACACCACTGAGACACTATATGTTCACATGAGTGAACTCCTAAGCATCAGAAACTCTAGGGGTGATTTTCTGATTGTTTTCTTAACAGTCAGTGCAACTCAGAAAAGATCACCCACTGGGCCACCTTCTGAGTATTTTAGCGAAAGAGTATTTCTCAAAGAGAGAGTGTCAAGATGCATTTCATATGTATTAGTGAGGAATCTTTTGAGAAGAAATAGACTCGTACTCCTGTGAATGCTGCAATGACAGCATTTGCTCATAGTGCTGGCAGGGGATTAAATGTCACTTTCCCCTGGGAAATGTCCTTAGTGTATTTTAGTATGCAGTATATTGCCAACCAGGAAGGTTTTAGGAAGATGACAATGTTCTGAAATATGCTCGCTCTCTTGCTCTCTTTTAACACAGTTCACATTTGGATAACAGGTGAATAAAAGGGAAGAAAATGAAATCTTAAGAATTTGTTCAAGTTCAGTATTTATTACCCCATTATTTTCTTGATAAACCTGATGTGTGGACAATTATACAGTCACTGAATATGATAAAAATGTACAAAAAATAAGTGGCTTCTCCTCTTAAAATGGAATATTAAGAAAAGTATACAATAACTCTAATTATGAATAAAAATCTAATATCACTTAAAATAATTCTCTTTATGACATATTTTGAAAATAATAATCTTCTATTATCTTAAAATATCTGCCTGTCCATACTTACTCTATATGATAACTTTGCTTAAGGAATACATGTTTATCTTTAAAGAGTATTAAAGTGTGTGATGCTGCTATTTCAAATGTAATTTTTGTTTAACTGTATTATGCCTAATATATTTTATTTATCATTTAAATTCAAAAGGAATTGCTTTGTAGTGGGAGAAATTGAATTTTGAATGATAAATTTTTGAATTTCTTGTTTTTATAGTATCTAAATAATGCATATTTTTGTGATACGTACTAAATAATGCTTGAAATACAGCAAAAAAACAAAACCCCAAAACCAAAAACCGTGTTTGTCCAATTTGACTATACAAGGAAATTAAGCTCCCTGGGGAACATTTTTCAGTATCAACTTGATAGTTTACCACTTAGTTCTGAATTTGAAAGAAGTTTATATAAAAATTAAGAAATAAATATTTGGTAGATTTTTTTAGCCATAATTTAATAGATGGTTGATTAAGTTGTTTTAAAATGTACAAGTCACACTTTGAGAAAATCAGGATTATTAAGATGGTAAAAAAAAGATTCATTTTTTCATGGCAAATATATGAAATGCATAAAGAATAAACTAACTTCATCTAAGAATAAACATTCTTTGTTGAAGAATATTCAAACTTCAATACCTATGTGTATTACTCTTTGAAGGAGAACTGCAGAGACTTGTTAATACATAAACGCACATTTCTTTTTTGCTGACTGGGTATTAGCCACAAGTTAATGATTTGAAAGATTTATTTGAGAAAGTGAAGTAAGTATCTTCAGTTTTATAATTTATTTCTTTTCTAGGCCAGATATTTGAGAAACCAGAAATTTGGAGAAACTCTAAAGATAGTTTGGGGATATTTAAGAGTTTTGATTTATTGGAAGAAAACATAAATAGCCCAGAAATTTTCAGTTTTTCTTCAATTGCTCTGAAATCCAGACACTCTGTAATTTATTCAGTGAATGTTCCATTGATACTTTACTGTATATTCAGCAGTATTTTTGAATATTGAACAGTTTGGGTTCTTGATTACAAACAACTTACTCTAATTATTTTAAGGGAAGAAAATACATTATTCAAGAATATTAAATAACTAGCAGACATTTGGATACCTAAAAAGTCAGGTTTAACGGCTACTAAGTCAGAAAAATGCAACCATGCATCATAAGCCAGAAATTCTAACAAAGAATTCAATGATGAAAGTTAACTGAAATTAAATTAACCACTCTTATATGAGTTGGTTTAAAATAAACACAGTTTTGGTTATGGTGATTGTCTTGTGAAAAAATGCAAAACAATGCAACTCTGTTTCAACAAAAATGAAAGTTTGATTAGCCAAAGAATCCCAGTGCAAGTCTTGCGTATATTGATACAAGACACATGTCAGTATATTGGACTTATAGGATTAGATATATAATTATGTATTTAAATAAACATATAAATAAGTATAGTATCTGACCTATCTCATGAAATCCTAAAATATGCTTCTCTAATAACAATAATAGGTAGTAACGGAAGTAACCATTTATTGATCACTTACCATGCACTATTTTTTCTTTGTAGATTTGTGGGTCGATAATTTGTATTAGATAAAAGTAGAAAGTGAGAAAGGAGACTTGAGTTTATAAAAGATTTCCAGCTTGAAAACAATATATTATGTCTAAGGAAATGCACAATTATGTATTTCAAAGAATTATGGTTTTAGTGTCAAAACAGACAATATTTCAAATCCTGGCTCTAACATTTATTACCTATGAAACTAAGTTCATTTATAAGACTGAGTCTTAGTAATCACAATCAATAATGGAAACTATACCTGCTTTGTAGGAATATTGTGATTTTTATGGAATTTAGTATAAATACTCAAACGAATTAACAAAATTTTAGAATAAGCCATCATTAGTGTTTTTCCAAAAGAAAATTTGTTCTGATTGCAACAGAACAAATTGTTCAGCTAGAGTAAAACACAAAGCCAAGGACTGGGCACTCTGGTGCCCTAAAACTAGAAACTTAGGAACTTAGAACAGGATAAGACCAGCAGCACACTCCACAATTCATAAGAGAAGCCACAGGATTCACAGTGCAATGGAGAAGACAGAAATCAATTAGCCTGGGTAGAAATCAGGCAGATTCATCCAGATCACAAGCACAAACCCCAAGAAGCCTCCATCACAGCAAGGGAGGTGAGTGAGGTGAATTCAGGAGACTTGGGCTCCTGCCACAATTTTAGGATGCCCTCTGAGCCTCAGGGGACTCTAGTTTCTTACAGATAACTGCCTTATCCACAATTTTATGCTGCTGAAACTCATGTGAAACTGTGTGTGACAATTGAGCCCTCAGCAGCTCCAGCAGTGCCATTTTCTGAAAACTTAACTCTTGTTAGCGGCTGAACTCTAGAAAAGCCTGAGAGGAAATGGGAAATTCTAACATTTTCACTTGTCCCAAGGACAAATTCCATCATGGCAGATGATTTCTGTCTGGAGCAAGTTGCTGTGAGAAGACCCGGGGTTGGCTGCACTTATATTCTGATCATAGACTGACTGAGGCAAAGATGAGGGAACTGGGTGGAATTTGTTGCCCCAGCAAACCCTCACTCCTTGTGTGACTACTTGTGCAGCAGAGGTACAACATGACAGTGTTATCCTAGTGGTCAGGAAACCCTTTTCTGATTCCTACTGGAGTAGCCAGTCATACATGCAAGTAAGGAGCTGAAGCGTGGGATTCCAGGCAAGATGGTGACAGAATAGGTCAGCCTGTGAGAGTCTCTGCAAAAACTCTTCATGAGTGGGTGTGTGCCAGTGGGTGAGTGAAAGTCCATCTGAGGGGAGACTTGGGTTCATGCACCTGGAGCTCTCCTCTGGAGATGACTGCAATTCCCCACTGTCCTGAGATTGGAGACCTGGGCATGCAGAATCATCTGCCACTCTTAGGTTTCTCTTGAGAGGAGGCAGCAGAGAACAGCCTCCCCTCACCAACCTGGCACCTGGCCCATACCATCACCTGCAATAGCAGACAGGCACAAGCATGAGGATCTGTGAAGTGGGCTGGTCGTGGAAACCTAGAATAAAGCTCCAATGTCAGTGATGAGACAGGCAACATCTTCTCAGTCCCAGGACCAGGCAGAGACCTGCACTGTCTTGCCCAGTTACACCCAGCCTCCATCTTGGGACCCAGAGGCTATCTTTTCATCAGACTCAGAGAGACAAATACCCCCTCCCCCATGCTGGAACAGGCACAGACATGCCAGATCTGAGTGAGTGACTTGACAGCAGCAGCAGCAAATAAGGTAAGTCTGGTTCTGATCCATCCTCCTCCCACAGTAGTCCATGGGGCATCTGACCCATGCTGACAGCAAAGGGGAGGGACTGGAAACCAGAGCTGTTCCCTGAGGCAGAGGCCTGAAAGGAACCTGGACTCACAGAAATGACATGAGAGCAAGTTTTGTCTTTGTCTGTTTGTTTGTTTTTTGTTTTAGTTTTAGCTTCTTCTCTCTTTCTTTCTATTTTTGTTTATGTTTTTGTACTTGCTTTATTTCGGTTATTTTAATGTTTATTTTTAAATTTCTTTTTATGTATGGATATTTTTGAGGGAAAATACACCAATGGGGGAGGGGGGTTGGTTTGTTTGTATGATTATCTGTATGTTTTTTCTTTTTTTTTCTGTCTTTGTGTCTGTTTATTTGTTAGTTGGTATACCTGTTTTCCCTCTTCTCTCTCTCTGCTTCCCTTTCATCATCCTCTTTTCTTTTTTACATTCCTTTCCCTTTTGTCATCTCATTTTGCTTTCAGGGAGCAAACAGATATCCCCAATGCATGAAAAGATTGCAAGACAGAGGGAAGAGGGTTCCAGGGTGCCCACACACCTGTCAGAAGATACTGGGAACTGCAGATAGCTTCTAAATCACAGCTCTACCCTTAATTAAATCTCAAAACTTCAAAAAGCACAGGCCCCCACTCCTAGTCCAGTCTCAGAATTGAACAAAACCAGAAGGCCTACATAAGGAAGAACAGAGGATTGACCAAACAGAAACAAAAGCTATCTCCCCATCACTGAACACCAAAATTGAAGAAGAGGTAAAAAAAGGGAGAGGAAACTACCCTAATGAAGAAAAACCAAAGGAAGAATATAAGCCTCACAGAGACCCCTGGGAAGTCAACCACTGAGAATACAGACTCTGGAACTCAAACAGTGAAGAGCATCCAGAATGACTGGTCTCAAACCACAAACCCAGATAGCTAGAAATTAATGGAGAGAATAAATAAAAATGAGGAGAGAGAAGAGGAAAGAATGAAGGAGTTGATAACTGAGATAACAGCAATAAAGAATACAGTGAATGAAATAAACAATAAACTGGTAAACATGAAAAGCAGAATTAACTAAGCAGAAGAAAGAATCTTAGAGTTTGAGGACTAAAATTCAGAACTAACCCAAACTTAAAAACATAGAAAATAAACTTTAAAAGACAGAACAAAACCTTCAAGAAATGAGTGATTATTTCAAGAGACTAAACCTAAGGTTAATTGGAATCCCTGAGGAAGATAGAGAGACAGAGATCACCTTGGGACAAAGATCCCATGAAATTGTCCAAGAAAACTTCCCTCATCTCATCAGTGATGTGACCATTCAAACACAAGAGATTCATAGAACCTCTGCAAGACAACAAATGAGAAGATCAACTCCCAGGCACATAGTAATTTGCCTACACAAAAAGAAAAGAAAAAAATCCTAAAAGCAGCAAGAGAGAAAGGTCAGACTACTTAATAGGGAAGACCTATTAGAATAGCAGCAGACTTATCTACAGAAATACTTCAGGCCAGGAGAACTTAGAGTCCAATCTTCAGAGTTCTTCAAAGTTCTCAAACATAAACAATTTCAACAAAGAATTACCTAAACTAAGTTTCAGCTATGATGGAGAATTAAAGTCCTTCCTAAAAGTTATACCACCTCCAGACCAGCTCTACAAGTAACACTTAAGAAAGTATTAAACTCAGAAGAAAGGAAAAAAAGAATGACAATGCCCTTCACAAGAATGCAAAAAATAAAAAAGATTGAAAACACACATGAATCAACCAAAAAATCAAAATAAAGACAAACAAACAATAGCAATAACAACATACTGTGTAAGAACCTCATGACAGGGATAAACTCTCACATCTCAATAATTAACCTGAATGTTAATGGACTAAATGCACTACTGAAAAGACATAAAATGATAAATTAGATAAAATATTATGTAGTTATAATATATTGTCTCCAAGACTTATCTTGTCCTTTCTCACGAGAAAGGACAATCACAGATCAATGGAATGGGAAACAGAATCTCTGGGATGCCATGAAAGCAATCCCAAGGGGGGGAATTCATATCTCAAGAACACAGGTGAAGAAAATGGAAAGATCACAAGTTAACAGCCTATCAAATCACCCAAAGAAGCTGGAAAAGCAACACCACCAAAACCCTAACCTCAGCAGAAGAATCCAGACCACCAAAATAAAAGTTCAGATTTGGAACATAGAAGACAAAAATATAATACCAAAAAAAAAAAAAACATCAATGAAACAAAAAGTTGGTTTTTTTAAAGGGTAAACAAGATGGATGAACTTCTACCTATACTGATCAAGAAAAAGCCCAAATAAGCACAACCAGAAATGCAAAAGATCGAGTTGCAACAGACGCCGAAGAAATAAAAAGATTTTCAGAGATTACTATGTATACCTGTATGGAAACAAACTCAAAAACCTAAATGAAATGAAGGACTTTATGACATTACACACCTCCCAAGGTTGAAACAAGAAGAAATCGAGACTCTAAATAGAAAAATAACAACCCAGGAAATTGACTATGTAATAATATTACCTACCAAAAAAACCCCTGAACTAGATGGCTTTCCAGCAGAATACTACAAAACATACAGGAGGTGATACCAATTCTATTTTTTTATTTGGTACCAATTCTATTTTTTTATTTGGTACCAATTCTATTGGTACCAAATTCTATTAAAAGTATTCTGATAGCAATTGGTACCAAATTCTATTAAAAGTATTCTGATACAAATTCTATTAAAAATATTCCAGGTAATTGAGAAAGATGGAACTCTCCCCAAATCATTTTCTGAAGTTAACATCACATTGATACCCAAACCAGGTAATGGTCCAACAGAGAAAGAGAACTACAAGCCAATATCCTTGATGAACATAATGCTAAAATTCTCAAAAAATTCTGGCAAACCAGATCTAAAAATCTTCCACCCTGACCAAGTAGGCTTCATCCCCAGGATGCAGGGCTGGTTCAACATCTGCAAGACCAAAAAAAAAAAAAAAGTAATTAAATACACCAACAGATGTAAAGACAAAAACCACATGAGTATATCATTAGACATGAAAAAAACCTTTGATGAAATCCAGCACTGCTTCTTGATGAAACCCCCAAACATCTAGGCATAGATGGAGCATGCTTTAAAATAGTACGAACCATTTGTAAGAAATCCATAGCCAACATACTGCTAACCAGACAAAAATTGGAATCTTTTCCACTGAAAATCAGAACAGGCAAGGATGCCCATTCTCACCACTCCTATAACATAGTATTGGAAGTCCTAACTAGAGAAATCAGACAGGAGAAGGAAATCAGGGGTCTCCAAACCGGAAAAGAGGTAGTTAAGTTATCCCTCTTGGCAGACAACATGATTCTATACCTCAAGATCCCAAGAGAATCTGTCAAAACCCTCCTTGCACTGATAAAGGACTTTGGCAAAGTCTCAGAATATAAAATAAAGGTGCAAAAGTCAGTCGTATTCCTATTTACCAACAACAAACAAACAGAAACCCAAATAAAAAGCACAATCCCATTCACAAAAATGTAATACCTTGGCATCGTCCTAACCAGAGACGTAAAATAACTTTACTATGAAAACTACAAAACACTGCGAAAAATAATCAAAGATGACACAAGCAAATAGAAAAATATTCCATGTTCTTGGACTAGAAGAATCAACATTGTTAAGATGTCTGTGCTATTCAAGTCAATCTATAGATTTAACTCAATGCCTATTAAATTATCAGCAACATTTTTCTCATACCTGGAAACGATAATACAGGAATTCATATGGAAACATAAATGGACATGAATAGCCAAAAATTTCTCAGAAAAAAAAAATTCAAGGAGCATCATGCTCTCAGACTTTAAACTTTATTATAAAGCTACAATAATCAATACAGCCTGGTATGGCACAAGAACAGGCATACAGACAAATGGAACAGGATAGGAATCCCAGAAAAAAAACCTCAATTTATCAACCAACACATCTTTGACAAAGTCTCCACCATCAACCACTGGGGAGAGGAGAATCTATTCAGTAAATGGTGCTTGGAAAACTGACTGACCACATGCAGAAATTTAAAACAAGACCTCTACCTATCACCATGCACAAAAATCAACTCTAAATAGATTGAAAACTAAAATGTAAGACCTCAAACTATTATAACCTTAGAAAATGCAGGAGCCACCCTTATGAAAATTGGAACTGGCAACCAATTCCTGATCAAAACCCCAAGTGCCAATGCCATAAGAAATAAGTTAGATAAGTGGGACCTCATCAAACTGAAAAGTTTCTGCAAAGTCAAAGAAACCATTGAGGTGGGGAAACAACCCATATACTGGGTAAAAATATTTGCTAAATGTATATCTGACAAAGGCTTAGCATCTAGGATCTACAAGAAACTCAAACATGCTGGAAAAAAACAAAAAACAAAAAACAGCCCCGTTACAAAGTGGACAAAAGATACAAATAAACACTTCTCAAAAGAAGACATATGAGCAGCCAACAGATACATGAAAAAATGCTCAATCTCACTAGTCATCAAATAAATGCAAATTAAAGCCACTCTGAGATACCTCCTAACTCCAGTCAGGATGGCCATCACCATCATAAATAACTAAAAAAAAAAAAACAAAAGCAACCAAATGCTGGAGAGGATGCAGTGAAAAGAGAACACTTCTACACTGTTGACGGGAATGTAAACTGGTATAGCCAATGTGGAAAGCAGTGTGGCAATTCCTAAAAGATTTAAAAATTGCCCTCCCATATGATCCTGCAATCCCCCTTCTGGGAATATACCCAGAGAAACTGAAATCACTCTTGGAAAAGATGCCAGCACATGCATATTTATTGCAGCATTCACAACAGCAAAAACATAGAACCAACAGTGCTAACCATTGAAAGAGGTCTGAATTTTAAAAATGTGGTACATATATGCAATAGAATATTATGCAGCCATAAAAAATGACAAAATTATGAATTTTGCAGCTACTTGGATGGACTTAGAGGCTATAATACTGACTGACTGACTGTCTATCATAGAACCTAAGAACCAAGTATCATATGTTCTCACTCACAAGTGGACCTAGAATAACTATTGTAATACTGTAAGAAAGTAACTGGCAGCAGTGGGAAACTGCCAGGGGAAGGTGGGTGTGGGATTGGCAGTAGTGGAAAACTGCCAGGGGAGGTGGACACACCTCATCAACAAGGGTACCTGCATAATGAATATTTGGATACCTAACCCTGAAATGTACCCCTAATATATTTTAAATAAATAAATGCTATTTATAATAATTTTTAAAAAGAGCTGTAGTGCTTCCCTCCCTCCCATTCTTCTCCAAACCTCAAGACAGACTGGAAACTTTGGGAGTCCCAGTAGCCCTGCCCATTTCCTATGTTGGCTGGGAAATTCCTTGGGGGAAGCAGAGGCCAAGTAGAAAGCCCACAGCCACCATTGTAGCTACCTGTCTCCCACACCACCACCTCCAACTGGAGGTCAAATGATACAACTGGTTCCAAATTACAGAAGCTATTACCTAATATTGAAAAGGTGGAAATTCTCCCTAACTCATGCTATGAAGCCAATATCACTGTGATACTAAAGCCAGGAAAAAACATAACAAAAAAAGAAAACAATATCCCTGATGAACACAGATGCAAACATCCTCAATAAAATGCTAGAAAACCAAATAAAAAAATAATCCATCACGGTGAAGTAGATATACCAGGGATGAAAAAAATGATTCAATATATGCAAGTCATTAAACATGGTCCAGCACATACAAATAATTTAAAACAAAAATTATGTAATCATTTTAATAGGTGAAGAAGAAGCATTTGATATTAACACCTCTTCATGATAAAAATCCTCAGCAAAATGGACATCGAAGGAACATTCCTCAAAATACTAAAAGTTATATACCATTAACCCACAGTCAATGTTATCCTGGATGGGGAAAAGTTGAACTCATTACCCTTCAAACTGGAATAAGACAAGGATGCATACTTTCACAACTCCTATTCAACATAGTACTGGAAGTCCTAGTTAAAGCAAACAGGCAAGATAAAGAATTAACATGTATTCAAATTGGGAAGGAAGAAATTAAACCATTTCTGTGTGCCAAAGGCAATCATATACCTAAAGAATCCTAAAGATTGCTTTAAAAAACTTATGGACTTTATAAATAAATTTAGTAAAGTCTCAGGATATAAAATCACCACACAATCCGTAGCTCTGTTATACACTAATAACGACCAACCTGAAAATCAAATAAAGAACTCAATACCATTTACAATAGCTTATAAAAAGTTAAAACATGTAGGATTATATTTTACCAAGGAGATGAAAAATCTCTACAAGGATAGCTACAGAACGCTGATGAAAGGATTCATAAAGGACACAAACAAATGGAGATTTATCCCATGCTCATGGATTGAAAGAATCAGAAATGTTAACATAAATGACCATATTATCCATATTATCCAAAGTAATATGCAGATTCAACACAATCTTTATCCAACTACCAACATCCTTTATCAAATAATTAGAAAAAATAATTGTGAATAAATATGAAACCAAAAAGTCATAATAGCCAAAATAATCCTAAGTAAAAAGTACAAAGCTAGAGTATCACAATATTCAACTTCAAATTGTATTACAAGGCTATGGTAACCAAAACAGCAAGGTACTTGTATGAGAGTAGACACAAGAACAAGTGGAACTAAACAAAAATTTAGAAATAAAACAAAATACATCTAACTTTGTCTGCTTTGACAAAACAAGACAAAAGCATACACTAGGGGAAATGATACCCTATTCAACAAATGATGCTTGGTAAATTAGATAGCCACAGGCAGAAAAATGAAACTTGATCACTATATGCAAACGTTAGCTCAAGATGGATTAAAGGCTTAAATATCAGACTGGAACCATAAAAAACTAGGAAAAAATTCTCTGGACATTGGCCTAGTCAAAAAATATATGGCAAATACCCCAGAAGCAAATGCAACAAAAACAAAAATATATAAGTTGGACTTAACTAAATGAAAAAGCTTCTACCTTACAAAATAAATAATCAGCAAAGTCAACAGGCAACCAACAAAATGGGAGAAGATATTCTCAAACAATACATCCAACAAAGGACAAATATTGAGAATCCACAAAAAAATCCAAACAAACCAGCAAGAAAAAAGCAAATAACCCATTAAAAAGTAGGCAATCCACGTGAAAAGACATTTCTCAAAAGAAGATATTCAAATGGCCAACAAATGTATGGAAAAACACTAAACATCAATTATAATAATGGAAATGAAAGGTGATACCACAACGAGATACCTCTTTAAACCAGTCAGAATTGCCATCAATAAAAAAATAAGTAAAAAATAGATTTAGTTATGAATGTAGTGAAAAGAGAACACATACACTGTTGGTGGAAATGTAAATTAGTACACCTCTATGGAATTGGTATAGAGATTTCTCAAATAAGTAGAAGTAGATCTATACCAGGAATCCCACTACTTGCTAGCTACCCAAAGGAACAAAAGTCATTATACAAAAAAAGACACCTGCACTTGTATATTTATTGTAGTGCAATTCACAATTGCAAAGATGAAAATCAACCTAAATGCCCATCAATCGATCAATGGAAATGAAAATGTTATATATAACATTTATAATGGAATACTATTCAGCCATAAAAATGGAGAGTGAAATAATGTCATTTGCAACAACTTGGGTGGAGTTGGAGATCATTATTCTTTTTCTTTTCTTTCTTTTTTTTTTTTTTTCTGAGTTGGCGTCTCACTCCATCATCCAGGATAGAGTGCTGTGGCACACTCATGGCCCCACCAGCGTCTACCTGCTGAGCTCTGGCAATCCTTCCACCTCAGTCTTACAAGTATCCAGAACTACAGGCGCACGCTACCATGCCTGGCTAATTTTTTTTATTTATTGTAGAGACGAGATCTCGCCAAGTTGCCCCAGCTAGTCTTGAACCCGCGGGCTCAAGCAATCCACTTGTCTGAGCCTCCCAAAGTGCTGGGATTACAGGCTGAGTCACTAACCCCAGCCTTGGAGATCACTACTTTAAGTGAAGTAACACAGGAATGGAAAACCAAACACTGCATGTTTTGGTTTAGAAGTGGAATCTAAACTAAGGGTCTGGTTTTTTGTTTTTTGTTTTTTCCAGTTTAGTGTGGTTTTTGAGTTGGAGTCTCACTCTTGTTGCCCGAGCTGCAGTGCAGCGGCAGGCTCACAGCCACCACAGCCTGGACCAACTGAGCTCAGGCCATCCTTCTGCCTCAGCCTTCCAAGCAGCTGGAACTACAGGTGCATGCCACTACGCCCGGCTAACTTTTGTGATTTATTGTAGAGCCGAGGTCTCACCAAGATGCCCAGGCTGGTCTCAAAACCCCAGGCTCAGGCAATTCTTTTGCCTCAGCCTCCCAAAGTGCCGAGATTACTGGCTGAGCCACCATGTCTGACTGTTAAGGGTCTGTTAAAGCATATAGAATGGTAGAATGGACATTGGAGACTCCCAAGAGGGAAAGTGGAAAGTGAGTAATGGATGAAAAAGCACGTATCCTATTGGGTACAATGTACACTGGTGGAGGTTGTGTACAATTGAAGTTCAGATTTCTTCACCACTATACAATGTATTCATGTAAGGCAAAACCATTGGTACCTCCATAAAGCTGTTGAAAAATTTTTAAAAAGCATCTATATTAACCCAAGCAAACATAGCCATGCTTCCCTGTTTATCATCAAGTGAGCTTTAATAATTAAATTAATATGCATATCTGGATTATTGTCTTGAAGTATTCTTTCTACCCAGAGCAGAAATTTCTTTTTGTTGTTGTTTTTGTTTTTGTTTTGTTTTTTGAGTTGGAGTCTCACTCCGTCGTCCAGATTGAAGTGCAGTGTCACACTCCAGGCCACCACAGCCTTGACCCGCTGGGCTCCGGTGATCCTTCCGCCTCAGCCTTCCAAGTAGCCGGAATTACAGGCGTGCGCTACCAAGCCTGGTTAATTTTTGATTTATTGCAGAGACGAGGTCTCGCCAAGTTCTCCTGGTAAGTCTCGAACCCTCAAGCTCAGGCAATCCACTCACCTCGGTCTCCCAAAGCGCTGGGATTACAGGCTGAGCTACTGAGACTGACCGAGTAATTTCAACATTAATAAAAGGTATAGCCGAGCTCGGTGGCTTAGCCTGTAATTCTGCGCCTTTGGGAGGCTGAGGTGAGTGGACTGCCTGAGCCCGCGGGTTCGAGACACGCCTGGGTAGCAAGACCTCATCTCTACAATAAATCAAAAAATCAACCGGGTATGGTAGCGCATGCCTGTAATTCCGACTACTCGGAAGGCTGAGGTGGAAGGATTGCCGGAGCCCAGCAGGTCGAGGCGACAGAGTGAGACTCCAACTCAAAAAAAAAAGGCATATAGTATCTACGCATATTTCAAATTAAGATTGGTATGGAGCTAATTTTTTGGGTAAGAGGGGCATAACTAAGAAACCTATAGGGAGAGGAGGGATCCAATATGTCTGCTGTGGAACAACAGACCAGTGCCTCCTTGACTGAGTGAGGCAGAGAGTAGGGATCCAACCGTCAACACACAGTTTTAGATGGGTGAAGTACCCTATACTCAGCAGAGGTCTCTGAATACATAGAGACCAGAAAGCTATGGCAGACACTGGAATCAGTGTGCCCCATTCCCTGCCATGCACTAGACTCACACAGGAACTGAAGCTCTGTCCTGTGAAAGAGAGGAAGTGAGTGATCCTGACATGCTTTGGGTTGGTTTTCCCCTCCCAGTCATGCACAAGTCATTGATCTCATGGGGAAGAAGTTCTGGCCAGGGAACAGCAGTAGGTGAATGGAGCCCAAGTGGAATGGGTAACGAATCCATGCTCAGACAGCCACCAAGAGTGCACCTTCTGCCAGCAGAGCTTGGCAGTTGACTCCTAGCCAGGGAAACTCACCTTCAGATTAAACTTGGCTATACTCTATTGCCAGTGTCAGGAGCCCAACTCCTCACCAGATCAAGAAGGATCACCTCCCAGCCCCGCATACCTACAGGTTGAATCCCCAGTGAAAGCTATTCTGGTATCAGACAAAGCAGGCTTCAAACCATCAAAAGTTAAAGAGGACACAAAGTGCACTGCATAATAATAAAAAACTCAATCCATCAGCAAGAAATAGCCATCTTAAATATATATGCACCCAACACATGAGCACCAGGTTTTATAAAGCAACTACTTTAACTATGAGAGGACATTGACACTCACACAAACATAGAGGCCTCAATACCCCATTAACAGCTCTAGACAGATCACTAAGGCAAAAAAACAACAAGAAGATTTAGAACCTTAACTCAGTGCTCAATCAAATGGATTTAATAGAATCTACATGACACTCCACCTAACAATTATAGAGTATACATTCTACTCAAAAGCACATGGAACATACTCCAAGATTGATAAACATTCTCAGACATAAATCAAGCATGAACAAATTTCAAAAGAACAAAATAATGCCATGCATCTTCTCTGATCACAGTTGAATAAAAATAATTGTTGCCACCAACAAGATCCCCCCAAAACACACAGACATGGACATTAAATAACATATTGCTGAATTAGTTCCGGGTCAATACAGAAATAAAAACATTCCTGAGACAAATGAAAATAAAGACACATCAGAATCTCTGGGGTGCCATGAAAACAGTGTTAAGAGAAAAATTCATAGCATTGCACACATACATCAAGAAAATAGAAAGATCGCAAGTTAAAACCTAATATCACATCTAAGGAATCTGGAAAGGCAAGATCATCTAAATCCTAATTTCAGTAGAAAAATCCAGATCACTAAGATAAAGTCACAATTGCAGGATATAGAAGACAAAAATATCATAGAAAGAAACAACAAAGCAAAAAGCTGGTTGTTTGATGAGATAAATAAGATTGACAGACCTCTGGTCAGACTGACAAAAAAAAAAAAAAGAGAACAAGTCTAAATAAATACAATTGGAAACAAAAAAGTTGAAGTCATCACTGACCCTGAAGGAAATTCAGAACATTATCAGAGATCACTATGAACACCTATATGCGAATAAACTAGAAAATCTAAAGGTAATGGAGGATTTTCTGATGTCACTCAGTCACCCAAGGCTGAGACAAGAAAAAATTGAAACTTTAAGCTGGCCAATAATTGACCAGGAAATCAAATAAGTTATAAGAAATCTCCCCACCAAACAAAGCCCTGGATCAGATGGACTCCCAGCCAAAATTCTAAGGCATACAAGGAGGAACTGATACCAATCTTATTGAAAGTATCCCAGGCAATCGAGAATGTTGGAATTCTTCCCAGCTCATTTTGTAAAGCTAACAAATCTCCAAAAGTGAATGTCGTAAAAACTAAGAAAGTGGACCTCAACAAACTGAAAAGTTTCTGCACAGCAAGAATAAATAAGTAAATAAAATCAAGAGAGTAAAGAGACAACCCACAGAACGGGACACAATACTTGCACTAGTTTCTAGGATTTTATCATTCCCACTTTTCACAGTTAGATCAGTGAAGGAATTGACAAGCTGTGTTGGTCAGAGGGTCAAAGGATATGTTGTAGGGAATAAAGGTGAGGCCCTGATCAGCAATATATTACATGTACATCAGAGTTATGTACATTTAAGTTAGGCTTGCATCCTCCAAAATCAGTTTGTGAGATAAGCATGAAAATGTAAATGGTTTATTTATTTGCAAGATGTTTCCAGGAAGCACCTGTCAGGAAATGGTGAAGTAAGAGAAATGAAGAAAGACAATAAAAAGTGTGTTATAGGCTTACCAGTGTAGAAAAAGGGTTCAATAAGCTGGGGTTCATGAGTTAGTATGAAACACATCTCAGTTTTCTTCCACACAAGGAGTGAAGGGTATTTGCTACTTTTTCAATGTAGGGCTTGTTCTTTATGCACATTGATAAAAATTAAAATAAGTATTTCTAAAATATATGTTGAAAACTACTGAAATTACTATAATTTGTACAGGGAAGACATACACTAGATACTTAATGTTGACCAAATTAATAAGTTAATCAGAATTATAAATCAAATAGAATCTAACCACCATTTTGTCCTATTAATCCGCTGATTGCTCTGCTATGCTGAGCTTGGTGCTGATCTTGGTTCGGCTTCAGGACTCTGGCCTCTGCTTTCTGTTCTGGATCTTTTTTTTTTTTTAATTATTTCTCTTATATTAAAGATGTGGGGTCTGAATCTTTACTCTGACAACTATTAGCTCAGATTTTTAGCTTCTTCCAGTTATAATAGTTGCTACAATGATAATTTGAAAAAATGAAAGATGTCAACTGGCTGGATTAGGGTGGGAGATAGTAGACAGACTCCTGAAATCCGTGCTATTTTATAACAAGAATGTTCTCAGACCGGATTATTAACTCAAAAGTAATGTGTTGGAGCAATGGGTGGAGTATGTGTGTGTGTGATATCTATAAGCTTTTCCTTTAGTCTTTAAGTACTCTGCCCCATCTGTACCAAATTTCCCTATTTGCCCAAAAATCATATTCTCCAAAAGTAATAGGCAATAAATCTTTCAGAAAATGGATAAATTGTGGCATAACCAGGGGGAGAAAAGTGTGGGGACAGGTTGACTAGTGAATCCCTTACCTACACTAAAATACATGAGTGATTGAGGGAGGGGGTTGATTTAAAGGATTCTTGTCAAGGAGATTTTGAGACTGAGTACATTATGGATCCTGATACTTCCTAGCTGCTTTAACTTGAACAAGTTACTTAACAGCTCAGAATTCATTTCTGGTGTTTGTTAATAATATCTAGCTTGAACATTTATACAAAATTTTATCATTCCTTTTCCCACTATCATCCCAGTATAACCTGTCACCTGAACTATACAATAGGCATTAAGGATACTGCTTTTTCCTTAGCATACATTACAGCTGCCAGAGTGATTTAAGTGTGTGTGTGGTGTGTGTGTGTGTGTGTGTGTGTGTGTGTGTGTGTGTGTGTGTGTGTTAGTGAGACCATATAATTCCTCTGCCCATCTCTCTGTTGCCTTCCCAGCTCATTCAGAACAGGTTTTAGACTACTAACCATGGCCTACAGTGCCCGAACCTGTTCTTGTACGGGGTTGTCATCTGACCTCATCTCCATCACTCTGTATGCTTGATTCATGGCCGCAGTCTCATTACCTTTCTGATCTTTTCATTAACATGCTAAGCACACTTCCATCCCAGAGCCTGTAAGATTTTCTTTCTTCTTCCTGAAACACTCCTCTTGAGATATCTGCAAAGGGCATGCCCTCACTTCATTCAGATTTCTTCTCAAATGTCACCTGATCACAAAGAACTTCAGGACTAACCTATTTAACAGAGTCACTTTCTATACCTTTATTTGGCTTAAATTTTCTTTAGATCACTTATTTATTTTGCAGTGGTTTGTCAAACTTCTTCCCCTCCACACAGATAATGTAAAATCTGTGAGAGTATGGAATTTGTTTCATATATTCTTCTAGATTCTGCATACTGAATTTATGGAATTTATGTGAGTGTATGGAGATTAAAGAGAAAAATCATGGTGCCTCTTGCTCAATTTGAATTGTACCTGACTTTCTGTTTGTTTGTTTAAGACAGTGTTCAGCATTACAGTCCATGGGCAATAGCTGGCTTCTCACTTGTTTTTATAAATAATCTTATTGGAACACAACCACACCTATTTTTTAGTTTTTTCTATGACTACTTTCCTGTTACAATGGCAGAATTGAATAACTATGAGAGACCATGTCGTCTGCAAAGACTAAAATATTTACTGTCTGCCCCTTTACAAAAAATACATTTGTTTTTTTATCCAGAATGAATGGAATACATGAATAAAGTGACTGAATAAAAAGATTAAAAATAGATAAGTGAATAAATGAATGAATGAATAATCTCAGGCTCACATGGATGATCATTACAGTTATTTGTATCAATCCCCATTTTTTGAACATATTTTTTAAACATATTTTTAATTTTTTTTACATATTTTTTATTTTAAAATTGTGGGGTACAGTTAAGGGTTAGGTATACAAATATGTATTGTGCAGGTACCCTTGTTGATGAGGTGTGCCACCCCGTCCCCAGACAGATATTGACTACCATTAATCCCACCTCCCTTCCCCTTCCTGCCCCCACCCCCCATAGTTTCCTGCCACTGTCAATTCTTTTCTTTTAGTATTACGATGGCTGGGAGGCTGAAGATTTTCCAAAAATTCACACCAGTGAATCAGGAAAAGAACTGAAGCAAGGTCCAAAATCTCTTTATAGCTGGCAATTTCTTTCTCAATTATATATCTGGGAAACATTAACAAAACCTAAGCCACTTCAGCATTTGTCTAAAAAGTTTATTAAAGCTTCCAATGTTGTTGTTGTAAAAATGCTGTTGGCAATTCTCTCATCAATTAGTAAAATGGATATTTTAAAGAGATGCTTAATTTTTATTTTTTTATTTAAAAATTTTTATTTAAAAAATGTGGCATACAATTCAGGGATAGGTATACAAATGTTCATTATGCAGGTAACGCTTGTTGATCAGGTATGCCCACTTCCCTGGCAGTTTCCATAACTGCCAAACCTGCCCCCACCCTCCCCTAGCAGTTTCCCACTATTACCAATTCCTTTCTTATAGTATTATGATAATGATTCAAAGTCCACTTATGAGTGTGAACATGTGGTACTCAGTTCTTTTTTTGTGTGTGTGAAAGATCAATCAGTATTATAAATTCTAAATCCATCCAAGTTGCTGTGAAGTTCATAAGTTTTTCCTTCATAAGACTGTGAAAAATTCCATCATGTATATGTACCACATTTTTTTTATCCACTCCCCTTTTGATGGGCAGCACAGTTGGTTCCATGTTTTTGCTATTGTGAATAATGCTGCAATAAACATGTGTGTGCAGGTATCTTTTTTTCATAGAGTTATTTAAATTCCTCTGGGTATATTCCCAGAAGGAGGATTGCAGGGTCATATGGAAGGTCAATTTTTATATCTTTTAGGAATCACCAAACCATTTTCCACAGAGGTTGTACTATTTTGTACTCCCACCAACAGGGTAGAAGTGTTCCCTTTTCCCTGCATCCTCTCCAGCATCTGGAGAGAATTTTATCGAAAACTTTTTCCACATCTAATGATATAATCATATGGGTTTTGTTTTTACATCTGTTGATGTATTTCATTATGTTTCTGCTCTTGTGGATGTTGAATCAGTCCTGCATCCTGGGGATGAAGCCTATTTGGTCTTGGTGGATGGTTTTTGAGATGTGTTGTTGGATCCTGTTTTCCAGAATCTTGTTGAGAATTTTAGCATCTATGTTCATCAAGGATATTGGCCTATAGTTCTCTTTGTTGGATCTTTACCCAGTTTGGTTATTAATGTGACATTAGTTTCATAAAATGATTTGGAAGAGTTCCATCTTTCTCGATTGCCTGGAATACTTTAATAGGATTAGTATCAGCTCCTCCTTGTATGTTTTGTAGACTTCTGCTGGAAGGCCATGTGGTCCAGGGCTTGGTTTTCTAGGCAGTTTTCATATGACATAGTTGATTTCCTGGGTTATTATTGATCTATTTAGGAACTCAATTTCTTCTTGTTTCAACCTTGGGAGGTTGTGTGATGTCAGAAAGTCCTCCATTTCATTTAGGTTTTCAAGTTTGTTTCCATACAAGTGTACACAATAATCTCTGAGAATCTTTTGTATTTCTTTGGGGTCAGTTTTGATTGATCTTTTGCACTTCTGATTGTGTTTATTTGGACTTTTTCTCTCTTTTTCTTGGTCAGTCTAGCTAGGTGTCCATCAATCTTGTTTATCCTTTCAAAGAACCAGCTTTTGGTTACATTGATTTTTTGTGTTATATTTTTGTCTTCTATTACCTAATACATCCAGTTTAAAACTAGTTCAAGTTACCTCACATCTAAAGAGACATTATTTTATCCTCAGATGTAGTAAATGAGGCCAGAGTAATTCTGTAGAGTGAAACAAAGAAGGATTGTGTTGATCAAAATTCTTCTAATTGCTAGTGAGAGAAACTCAACTCAAAATAGATTAATGTGAAAAAAATGGGGGTAGATGGTGATTTACTGAATTGTGGAACTTAACTATATAGAGTTTTTCTTGTCTTCATGACTGGATGACCCCACATGCTCAAATAATTAATCCAGGAAAAGCTGGTCCTTCTATTGCTCAGTCTTACTTTCCTGAGGTTGACTTTATGCCCAGGCAGTTCTCTATATTGTAGTACCAGGATAATACAATTATAGTTTATTTTATCAAGAAAAAGAGATTAGACATTTTCTTGCCCAATCACTTCTCCAGATATATGTATCCTAGGCAAAAGTAAGATGATATATTTCTTTATAAGAGGAATAATAATACAACCTATTTTGGGGAAACTAACCTTTTTAGATAATGTAATGGTTTTTCTGGATATGTAAAATAATTTTTAATGTGAAATTTTTGTAAAATATATATGTTTTAATGGCGTATTTAATGAAAGAAACTTGCTCCAGGACTCTCTTCTGATTTAAGTTATGAGCTAATGTCTCCCATTATGGTCACTAACTCAGTTCTTTCCTAGAAAACTATAGCCATATGATCCGAAGAGAAAAAAAGGTGTTGGAGAAGAAAATGAGCTTTCTTTCCAAGGGAGATTTTAAAAAAAATTCCCAGTCTTCATTTATACATATTCTTAATTCCTTCCTCTTTTTATTATAATGTTCTTTAAGCCTTTTTAAGGTTGACTTATCAAAGTTCTTTTATCTTTTTTATTTTATTGATTTAGAAAACTAATATACATTAAACCTTTTTTGTATTAAACTGAACAATCAGAATGGAATTCAATAGGCATGAGAAAGATTATCCTATATCGAGGACCAAGAATTAAAATCATGAATGAGGTTTTTGTCATATTTATTAATCATTAGATACTTGAGCAATATTTTTCAACTGTTGCCTCTCAAGTCATTGTTTTAAAAATAGTGTTATTTACAATTAAGAAGATTTGCCAGAATTACTATCTTTACACCATTTGCTGGCATAGTTCAGGAATAAGTAGAATAAATGTGGTATGATTTATTGTTCAATCTCTTTTCCTTTTCTTCTGTTTTGAAATTGCTTCAATTATCTATTAACACATTTCTTAACACATTGCTTGAGAGGTGGGTTAATTCTGTTTGTTTGGTTTTTTTTTTCCTTGTCAATCACACAATACCCAAGATTGCTGAATGGTTCCACAGGGAGGAAAAAGCACCGAATTGCTATTAGGTTTTAGTGCATGCATACACACGCACACACACACATACACACACTAATTCCACATGAAATGAAAGGGGTCCTGTGAGTTTGACAAGCTATGTTATTGGTCCTGACACATTTAGCATTTCTGTAGATAACATGCATAATGCCATAGTGTCAGGTGATCACATTTTCAGATGACCAGGAAATGAGAGAAATAACTAAGCTGAATCATAGAAATAGATGATTCAAATGCTTCATTGTTACTTGGAATGATATGCCATATTCATATAAATTTCAATTGCATTGCATTTTAGCTATTCAAAAAGGGGGAAACAAGTTCAGAAAAACAAAAGCAAATACAGACGATAAGGAAGGTATTTTTAATGAGGTAAATATTTGAATAAAGAGAGTTGGATATATGTCAGTAATTTAGTGAGGCTATCAGGAAAATTGAAAGTGTCTCAGGCTGCCTTTCTAAGATATTTGACTTTGATTGGAATGGAACATATCTAGCATACAATATTTAGCTCCAGGAATCATTCTTAAGAGATAGTCTGATAAGGTGAAACATTGATAAAAGAAAGACATGGAATGGAGCAGGAACTCAATAACTACACTAACCTTTCCTGGGTCTTATATTTTTTACAGAGTGGGCTTGGCAGTCAGATGGCCTGAGTTGAATTTCTGAGTCAATCTTGTAAAGATTTTGGTTTAGTGACTAGATAAGAATATGTAACCATGTTGGTGCCCCAGATAACCTATAAGCTTAATTTTTTTCTCATCTGTGCAATGGGAATGTTACATTCCCCAGAAGGTGTTTGTTAGAGCAATACACATAATATAATCAGCATATTGCCTAACACATTTGAGTTAGTTGGTGAAGATTAACTCTTATTATTTTTGTTTCATTATAATTATCAATTATAGAAAGAAGTTAGGGATAGTAACTCTCAGTAACAGACCTCAGAAAGATTGTTAGATCCATAGCTTAAAAAAGAAAAATCATTCCACAGGAGCTGACAACAGTAGCCTTACCCTTTAATAGTATGTGCCATAACTATACCATTTTTCATGCATGTTTTGTTGTGAAAAAATGTCAGGATATATTTTGTGGTCAAGAGAAATGGCAAAGCAAGTTATTTTGAAATAACATTGTATTAGTTGTGTGAGGAATGATTTGTCTGGGAATGTTGGAAGAAGCATGGGTTAGGAAGGTGATTGTTAGCGTAATTTCATGTCTGTATTATTGCAATTTTTAAGTAGTAGTGATGGAGATGAATATGGCAGCTTTGAGATTCCATTCATGGTGTGTGCATTATTCCACTATAGATTTTTTTTTTTTTTTGAGTTGGAGTCTCACTCAGTCGCCCAGACTGGAGTGCAGTGGCCGCTCCCGGCCACCGCAGCCTCGACCTGCTGGGCTCCGGCGATCCTTCCGCCTCAGCCTTACGAGTAGCCGGAATTACAGGCGTGCGCTACCACGCCCGGCTGATTTTTTGATTTATTGTAGAGATGAGGTCTCGCTGCCCAGGCAGGTCTCGAACCCGCGGGCTCAGGCAATCCACTCACGTCAGCCTCCCAAAGGCGCAGGATTACAGACTGAACCACCGAGCCCGGCTCCACTATAGATTTTTAGAAGTGGTCTTCAGCTCATCCAAAACTAGGAAAGAAAATATAATGCATGTTTAGGTATTTCAGTGATTTCTTAACTATCAAAAACTGCTAAGTCATACTCAAATATAAAAAATACATGTAAGAGGTGGAATCTATTTATAATTTGTCAGTCTCCACTGGGGTTACATATTCTTTTTTTTTTTAAGTTATCAATTGACCATGTAGCCTTTATTTATTTATTTTAAATTTCTTTTTCTTTCTTTTTTTTTTTTTTTTTTTTTTTAGTTGGAGTCTCACTCCATAACCCAGGCTGGAGTGCAGTGGCACGCTCACAGCCACCCCAGTGTCAACCTGTTGTGGTCCGGTAATCTTTCAGTCTCAGCCTTCCAAGTAGCTAGAACTTGGCTAGTACCACGCCTGGCTGATTTTTTTTTTTAATTTATTGTAGAGGTGAGGTCTCGCCAAGTTATCTGGGTTGGTCTTGAACATGCGGGCTCAGGCAATCTGCCTACCTTGGCCTCCCAAAGTACTGGGATTGCAGGCTAAACCACCGAGCCCAGCCTACATATTCCTTTTTTTGATAGTCTGTGATCTTATCTCATTCACTGCACCAGCTATATGAACTTAAGAAATTACATGAAAAGGAAGAACATACTATTTTGAAGTACTCAATAATATGTGCTTAAGATATATTATCTGATTTAATTATCACAACAACTGAGAAATCAGACCTACATCATATTACCTACTCAAATACTGCCCTAGGAAGAGAGTGAGGATTCAAACTCAAGTCTGTCTGATTCCAAAGTCCATGGTCTTCCCTTCATATTACACTGTAGTCTATGCACAGTGAAACTTGGCAATTTTAGACTTTTGTGATCCACTGTGTAATAACATACTTCTACTGTGAGAAGAAGAAAATGTCAAATGTAATTGAACAGCAAGAGGCATGTGCTTTAGTACTACAGGCATGCCCTCACTGGGGGCTGTGTATGTGCATGTCTTTGAATGTGTGTGAGTTTGTATGTGGTTATGTGTGTGAGTTACCAGTGTGTTCAGTGTATTGTGAATCTGAAAGAATGAAGGGCTATGTGAAATTCTTGAAATCATATCACCAAAGCATCAGCCTCTCACAAGGGCAGCATCTGAGAACTACCTACAGAGAATAGCAATTAACACCTTCTAAAATAGCATAATTAGTGCAAAAACCTATTTCAACAGCAACCAAATTAAGATTTTTATTTTAATTCCTCATTAGTAGCCTATTTTACGAACACATTCATTCAGCATTGTTTCAAGTTGTTAGAAATTAAAAAATCAAAATATTCATGATTCATTGAAACAACTTCAGATGTCTAAACTTTCTAAAAGTTACAACTAACATTCACCACCCAGCAACTGCAGCTGAATGACAAGGAACTAAGGTAGAGACTAGGGAGAAGGAGATTGTCAAATATATAAACAGTTATTTTGAGTATTTTCCTTAAGCTCAGTGGGCAACAGAGATTTAAGTTTACAGTCTTATAACTAATGCCCAATAAATAAATAAAATAAAATAAAATTGGAGGGGGCAGAATGCAGCAATTTCAAATTAGTCTTGTCTTGAGAATGTACTGTTTAATTAATCAGTATTTATTTAAAATTAAGAGAATTTAAGCTGAAAACATCATGATCCCCACTCTCCTCATGGTCCCCACCATGGCTTCACTTTTTGATTGGGTCCAAAGTTGACTGTCTTTTTGGTTTTAGATATCATGGTACAAGTGATCACAGCCCCTCACCACACTCTGTTGGCTGCATAATGTTTTCTCTGATGCTCTCCCCATAGCTTTAGACATGGTGTCCCTCCTCTGTACTACATGAATTACAGATTTGAAGTACCTTAATAAAGACATGATCCTTCTGGGTCTTTCAAGACCTGAGACTTCAGTTTATGTAGCAGACAGAGCTTTAAGCTTCATCAGGATAAAGTCCATCTTTTAAGTTTCTTATTTGTAGAAACTAGCACTACTGTGTGCAGTTGAGTGAGTTTTCAGGTTAACCAAGAAAGAGCTAATCATGTTGGGGCTCTTATTTGAAGACTCTGAACTAGTTGAAGGCTGGTTTCTTCCCAATTTTGGAGGTTATCTAGATTTCTTTGCAAAAGAACTGAAGCTGGTGTTTCTTCAGGGGGAAGAGCTCTGTGTTCTCAGCCTGTTGGACTGTTCTGCCCTTTTTCCTTTTTCTTATCTCTAGATGCTCCATAGCAAGCTAAGCAGAATGGCAATATTAGGATTTACTTTCTTCACAGTACCATAATGATGAGAAAGGTATCTATTGAGAGTATTTTTCCTTTCTTTTTCTCTGGGCTTCAGTACTGGATTGGGACAGTCCCAGGCTTCCATTCTAGTTTTCATGTAGACTTCACTCTGCAAGGGTGAAGTGAAGAACTCCACTACTGGACCTTGACCTATTTTGCAACAGATTTGCCATATGAGTCTGCTCCTGCAGTCACCACATGGATGATGCCCCTTAAAGGAAAGAATGAACGCACCTGCAGAAATGCTGAAAGTACCCTCTGAGTACAAGATAGACTTTCAGCAATTGCTACAATCATGATAGAACACTCTAAAGATGTTTCAGAAGTGTCTGGCAAGTCATGCTTACTCTGCTTCCCAGTGGATCCAGAAAGGCTATTTCTGCCATTGTTGTATTTGCTATTCTGAGTCAGCATTTTGGATTCCTTCCTCTCTAAGCTGTATCAGAAGAAGTGACTCCAAGCACCTCAGGGGCCATGTGAAGTCTCCTGATTCTGACCTGACCTTGATTTCCTTCTCCATGATGCTCCAAGGCCTGGGAGGAAGAGGAAGAAAAGAAGTGAGGTAGATATGATGAGAATGTAAGTGTCTGCCTCCCTCTTTTTGTAGCAGAACAACTCAAGACCTTATGACAAGAAGGGTCTTTTCAGTCATCAAGTCCAATTTCTCATGTGATACAGGAAACTCCTCTGCAGTACAATGGCCATTCCAGTTTTCTAGAATAATTCCAGTGCCAATTTCCCAGTAAATATCCCATACACTTTTATTTTATACTCTTGGGTTAGTATGACTGTAGAATAGATTCCTATCAGTGAGATTGTTGGTCAAAAGGAATGCATAATTTACATTTTGTTAACAAATAAAATGTGCACATACATAGAAACACATTGCGCTGTCATTGATAAGTACAAAACTCTGTGTGTGGCAGTCATGGGGAGGTAGGTTAGGGTTCAAAGGGAGAACTTTCTAATAGTTGAAAATGTTTCTTTCTATTAGTTGAAAATGTCTCAGGACCACCTGTATCAGGGCAGTAAGTATTCAAAAACAAATTACAGGATCTGGAGAACACTTTGGAGAAGCACAATTAACTCCTCCAATATGACAAGGCCTTTGAATGGTGGCTCGTATGACCCTGAAAATGCAAAACATTATCCAGGCAAGCCTAAGAGAACATAAAAGGCATTGCAGAGGCAGTTTTTAGCTGCTCTTCCAAAGCTTCTTGGTCCCATCTTCCAAAGACTCTAAGAAGACTCACTACTGGGTTCTATCTCCAACATAGGCATGTTCACTGTGGCTGGGATGCACTGGGTGCTGATGTAGTACCCTAGTAGTATCAGGAGGTAAATGGAGCTTTTTAAATAAGCAAAAGATTCTTTGCACACATCTGAAATGTGAAAAACATCAACTAATCAATGGCAAATTTCTGGAAGAGAAGCTGCTTCCCAGTGCCATGGACAAATATTTTTACTAATTTCAATGGAAGAAACCTAGTTAGCTCTAAGGTGTTACTAAACTTGTGACCTCTGGCATGGATGTCATAGCCACATCTAGAATAGTCTTAACAGTTTGAAACTGGTCCACCCAGCAATATGACATCAGATATTTCGAAATGTTATGGAGCTGGACACAATAGGACACAATACCTACAGTCACTATGCACTAATGACTGTGCACATGGTGCTACATCTCCTTTACTAATTTGGTAAAATCAGATATTGGAGTGCACTTAAATAGAGTATACTCTCCCTTGTGTAGTTGTCACTGCAGCTTTCCCATGGAGGTATTAAACTGCCCACTATATAACTGCATTGTGTCTTGTCATACTATAACAGATTTGCTGCTGAGAGGTGCCTTTTATGAAGACAGCTCCTTGTGGCTCCATTGTCTGTTCTTTGCCACACTTGCAGCACTCCCTGCATTCTCTGACAGGTGCTAGAGGTAGAGAAGGTGGCCCCTGAGCCACTGAAAATGAAACCAGGCATTTTCAGCCTAAACCCGGTTGAGCTCCCAGAGAGCAGAGATGTGGGACAAGCCCAGGAGGGACCTTTCCCCACGTTTGACACCTGTTTTCACCACCACCTCAAAACAAGCCACTAATCGCCATGTCCTAATGGCTCCTCTCCCTCTGGACTCTCCAAGTGGGTCTAACCAAGTTAGTAAACTCCTTTCATTCTCTTTTGCTTATTGTAACTTGTCACCATCACACAACTTTTTGTCCTTGCATGCCAGTAGAGCCCAGTTCAGGCCAGTGCCTCTAAAAGACCCCATCAGGGTTATGGGTTGGGATATTTGGTGTGCTGAATAGGCCTCTACAAATGAAAGCAATGTGCTGAGCAATGGGAATCTTAACCAAGTAAATATTTATTTATTTATTTTTATTTTAAAGATGTAGGATACAATTCAGGATTAGGTAGACAAGTGGTCATCGTACAGGTAAAGTTCAGGCCTCCCTTTGGGCCCCACTTCACTTGATTTGAGATCGGGCACCCTTATTGATATTATGTTCCCTTCTCCCCACTCCTGTCAGTTTCTGGCTACTGCCAATCTCTTTCTTTTCCTATTCTAATCAAGGAAATATTTGAGGGTAATCTCTTACCACAAACTTTCTTTTGAGGTAAAATAAACCACAGTAGTGGGTCAAGTTATACAATTAATTGATTTTAAAAAGACTTCTTACTATTTTATCTAGTTTTATATGTCCTATTAAAATCATAAATGACATTACATGTTTTTTACCTTCAAGGATGATCATTTGCATAGTAATGGATGAAAGAGAAAAAAGTCAGAAAAAAGCAAGTAGAAATTTCTGAGGAAAATTTACCCAACATATTTTAGATGGAAGCAGACTCTAATTGGGGAAATGAAGGTGCTGAGTGTATCAAATGGAAAGAAGCTCAGCATTCAAATAATTTACAGGTTATCAGCTGTGTCAAGCAAATTGAAGATATTCTGAATGGTTTTGGCCTTATTTCTCACTTTATATTATTTGAAAAGTGCAGAAATATCTGCCAGGTAAAGAGGAAATCACTTTTCGTTGTCTATCCTATTTGCTATTCTGCAAGACATTTATTTTCCTTCTTCCATGTGAAATGTACGTATAAAATTGCAAAACAATTTTAAGACCATTAAGTCATTTAATGCTATTTATCTTTAAAATTTGATGTTAACTAACTCATTTATATATAGCCACTCTTTTTCTAACAATCCACCACTGTGTGTTCAAAAATAAGAATAATGCTTTCTTTCACTTTCACTATGTTCCTTTTTATATTATTTCTTAGCTGCTCCTATCAGTTATATGATTTTGAGCAAATGATTGTCAGGCTACAAAGGCACATGTCAAATCAGAAAAACAGAATATCTGGCAGACTTGTTGCACTTTCTCCAACATGATAGCTTTGCATAATTATCAGAATAAAGGCTCTGGAATCAAACAACCTGTACTCAAACCTTATTTCTGCCCCTCTTAATTATGAGACATTAGACAAGTTTCTTAACTTCTCAGAGCTGTATTATTCCTAACTGCAATGGTGACATAGTGCTATCTTACTTCATAGGCATAAACTGAGAGCATAACAAGTCACTGCACAGAAAGCTCTTAGTTCAGAGACTGATGCACAGTAGGTACTCAATAAATATTCTTGCAAATGACTTGCAAGCTTAACTTTCACTGAGCCATCAATCTAGGTAAAAAGTAAAACATTCTGATTGCGTAGCTCTTTTAAACTGTTCAGAACATTAGATATTCTTATTATTCCCCTGTTTACACATAGGTAGTTAGTTATACAGAGGCATTGATCACAAACCCCATTCCCTGGTGGGGTAGAAGTCTTGGGATATAAGCAATTCTAATCTAGAACACAAAACAAGTGTTTCACTGATCTACGTGGCAGGTGAGCTATCGCATGACTCTTGAGATTTCTGCCCACGTATGGCTAAGGAGAGGATAGAATACAGCATGCATTTTTATAAAGGCCCAAGGGAGGGGTATGGGAAGAAGTGGAAACAGTCAGTGAACTGGGCACTCAAGAATCAAAGCAGAGAGCAAATTTCCAACTGAGCTTTCAGTTACTTTCTCAGGAGGGAGTCAAGAATTAGAGACAAGAGAATGAGACCGAACTCTTGATGAGCTGTTCATGCCTTTGTAGTTTTGTCATGTTGTATTTCTCATATGCCATCTCAAATGAAAACCTGTACTATGGTCTGAATATTTGTGCCTCTACCCCAGATTCATATGTTGAAAACTAATCGCCAATGTGATGGTTTTAGTAGATGGGGACTTTGGGAGGTGAATAGGTCATGAAAGCTCTTTTCTCATGAATGAGATTAGTGTTCTAAGAAACAAGATCTCAGATAGTAAAATAGTTTCTTCCACCACATAAGGACACAGGGAAAAAAGGCATCAACTGTGAAGTAGAAAACAGGCCCTCACCAGACACAGCATCTGTTGGCATCTTGATCTTGGACTCTCTAGCTTCCAGAACTGTGAGAAAATAATTTATTTTCTTTTCAAGCTAGCCAGTCTATGGTATTGTGTTATGGAAGCTTATTTGAACTAATCATTCAAGAATAAAATAAGTAGTAGAACTTACAAGAAATATGTCTGTAGAGAAAAGCAGAATGGAGGTTATTGAGAACCTTGAAGTTCTTAAAGAGTTTGACTTTATCCTGAGTACCATGAGCAGGTGAGTAACTCAATCTGAGTGTGCTTTAGAAAATTAATTCTCTTTAGTGAGCACAATGGACTGGAGTGACATAAAGATTAAAGAAGAAGGAGGATGATTTTAATGCCTTTAGAAAGTCTGGAAAACTATAAAATGCAGGGCAGTAAACAGAGGGTAGGAGAAAACTTAGTTGAGCAAAGGAGGGTATGAATGGATTCTTGAAATATGAGGGTGATGAGCCTAGTGAATATGAAATGTGATCCACATTTTCTATGACCATATCCTAAGATCTTGAGTTGTAAAGAAACTCAGTCCATTAATTTGTTCATTTAGTCTTCCACTGAACAAACATATTATAATGAGTACTTTATGCTGAGTTAAAGAAGGTGGATATGAAGATAATAATGCAAAAATACAGCCTTGAAAGATCTCATCATGTTTCAAGTATTAAAAACTATGCTTATCATGTTACTATTTGGTGTAGTCAGGGTTATAGTAGAGGAGTACTAAAAAGGTGTCATTATGCATTATGGTTTCCTCTTGAACATTGCCACTGGAATTGCATGGTTCCATTCCATTACTGAAAATAATCTAAACATATACTTTGAAATCCAAAGTGGATAATCTATTTCCAATTTTTTTAACTTAGTTTTTGAAGATTGAACTGAAAACAGAAATTCTAAGCTGCATGCAGCCAGAGAAATTCTTCCCCTTTTTTAAGTTTTGGAATAGTGAGGCCTAGGTTCAAATCCTAGTTGTGTCACATGTTGCTGAACCAATCTGGAATACATTTATCAATCTCCATAAAACTTCATTATACTTATCTGCAAGATTAAGAATTGCAGTTCATGGTTGAAGGATTTTGGAGAAACACACACTAATGTAAATGTAGACTGGGCAAACAATAAATGCATCCCAATTCCTACATACCTAGAATGAATAATGGGCAGAATCTCACAGAAAGGGTAGATTCGGGGCTAGAAATCAGGATTGAAATGTGACCTGGGAAGAGCTTTAAACTGGAAATAGTGGAACTGAGCACAGAAGTAGCAAAACACTGTGTATAAGGTGGAATTTATAGGAAAGTTAAGAAATAGAGTGTGAAACTCAAGCAAATGTGTCCGGTTCTGAAACAAACACACACCAAAAAAAAAATCAAACTTACAAAAAACAACAAAAAGAAAGAAATATGGTAAAACTGAGAAGATAGCCTAACTGACAGAGAAGAAGAAAATTCTCCTGAGTCCTTCAAGCCATTGCTTCTTTGTTTTTTCTTTTCTTTTTGAAAAATTTCCTTTCTTTTCTCTTTCTTTTCCTTATTATTCACTTTTGTTCTTTTTTGTTACCATATGTTGTAAAAGTCCCCAGAATTTCTGCACCTTATAACAAATCTCTCAAAATCTGCTTTTTGTTTATGTGTAAATATATCTTGTCACCTCAGTAATTTGTGGTTAATTTTGCATGAGACATGAGTCCAGTTAAATAGATTTTAGCCCTAAGGAAGCAATAATAAATTATCCTTTAAAAATTCATTGATATCTTAAAACGACTATAATTTCTATGCATCAAGGATACAAAGAGTGCCATTATTTTTCAGTGCCTTATTAGCTAGAATCTTTCATCTCACAGGTGTTTTAAGGCGAAAAGCTTGCTTACACTCTCCAACTTACCGAAAAAAACGCAGATAAAATGTAGTTATAGATAAGTTTCATGACACTAGGAAGAATTTTTTAAAAAGAGAACAAAACAAAGATTTGAGTCCTATCTCTGATATTTACTATTTGTGTCAACTTGTGATTTTGGATACCATGCATGATATTTCTAAACTTCAAATCCCTTCTAAGGTAAATGTGAATCAATAGATCTTAAGAATATAATAAAAATTGAGTATATTAATACTTGCAAAGTATGAAGTATATTAATGTTTACAAAGTATGAACATATTAATGTTTACTGGCATATAATAATTGCTTGATAAATGATAGCTATCATCACTTAATTACCTAGGCTGACTTATTTTTCTGGAAGACTTATCTGATGAAATGTTTACAGGCTAGAAAAATATTTCAAGAAAACTTTTTAAAAATTTCCCTTCTCATAAATCATTTTAAGTGAAAATATTTTTGAAGTTTTACAAATTTACTTTTGATATACTGTCTTTAACTTAATGTCAGTGAATAGAGAAGAAAATAATGAGTTTAGGTTTGTACAGCTTCCTAGTGACATAAAATCAATCAGCTAGTTCATTGTAGGTAGTCTTTCCCCTGCTCATTATACATAGTAGTAGAGCAAGACAGCTATTAAAATCTATTAACCTGATATTCCTCTATAAATTGAATAATATTGCCAGAATGAAGTATAAAATATTTAGGAAAAATGTTCAGTTGAGAGTTCAGATGGTCAGTTTTTGTTCAGATAATCAGTGATGTCAGATTTATTCTTTCTCATTGGAAGAGATTTCTTTCCTTGACATATTAAGCAGTAGCTTCAGGAGGGAAATAGTGTTTTACCTGCAAATTCCTCAGCCAATGGTGTGGTCTGAGTCTTAGGTTCTCTTCTGTGGCTTAAATATTTCTTTAAGGTAATGTCCTCCAGTTAAAATTAGTTGTTTAGAGAGTTCATCCTAAACATTAAGAAAAAAAAATCCAGTAGCAAAGCCTTTTGGGATTCTTAGGTTGAATTTGGAGAAATGGATTTTAAGGAAGAGCTTATTACTGGTGAGTTGTGTTGTAATATCACTCAGTTAAATTTGTAAATATTTTCCCTATCCATTATCAGTCACCATATTCTTCTCAGCCTTGGCATAAGTGTGATTTTATGATAGATCATAGTAAAACAGATTTGTTTTGTATGATGTCTATACTTCAAATTTAATTGAGAATTGCTCTGTGATGTCAGGCAATAAACTCACTGTGATAAATAATGAAGAGCAGAATAGGAGAGGAATTGAGATAGATAATCAAGGGAATAAAATATGTTTTCATTTGAAAATTGATGGAGCTTGAGGTGCTAAAACATGCAGAGAGAGAGAGGTGTTTTCTGAAAACAGGGGCAATGAAAGATAAAACTTTATGCTGTCTGTGATAAAATAGCAAAGAGGATCAAAAAGAAATGGACTTCCATGAGTGCAAGAAGGAAGGATAGAAGGTAAGCTTGGAGGACACTGTCCAAATTTTCAATTATTTCCTTAAACATTTAAGTATGTATTTGGATCAGAATAGCAATTTTACTACACATCAATACAAGAAATAGAAAACAAATGCCAATATACACAACAGAAATCGATTTCAAGGATACCAGGTTTAGCACAAATTCAGACACATAAGGACATATATCTTTTTGTTTCATTTCTGTGATTTTTAAGAGTAAACAAGACTTATTAATGATAATACCTATCAAAATATCAGTTATCCTTAAAAAGGAGAAAAGTAATGTACCTAGTGAAAGAAGATGTGATGAAGCTTCCTGAGATAGTAGAAATGTTTTAAGTCTTGATCTTTCAATGGATAAATGACTTTATACATATGTAGAATTTATAAATATGCAAACGTAAGAGTAACTCACTTTATTCTATGTACTCTATATCACAATATTGTTGTTAAAAAGGACAAAATTGTAGATTTACTAAATTAACTTTTACATGTGAGTATACACTTTCTGCTTTGAGTGTTCTCAGAACTAATGTAGCTTTTTAAAAATTTTGGATATTACAGCAAATATTATGACTACATAGAATCTTATGTGTTGTGTGTCTGTGTATATGTGTGTGACAAATGTGGTGCTAAAGGGGAAGAACATAAAGGGAGCACTTATTCATTGTCCAACAATTGATATTTATTATCTTAATCCTCATAACTACCCTGTAAGGCAACTTATATTTGCTTTGAATTACAGAGGAAGTAAAATTTCGAGGAGATTACATAGGCTACCCAGAACCTGTAAATTACCCAGAGATTTAAAACAGCAAAGCTGGGGGGGAAAAGTACAACTCTAAATCAAAAGCTCACAGTTTATTCTAATGCTCCTTTCTTTATAGATGATATTAGCCAAATAGTTTAATAATATTATAAGTGTACAAATGGAGATAAGATGATTAAATTTTGTTTCAGTTAAAGATGAAAATATTGTGAGATTTTTTAAATTGCTTTGTTTACTTATTTTTGTTCACTTAATTTCCACAATAGATTTAAGGCAAGTACAAATTTTAAGACTGTTTTCTTGGGGATGGTCAGCCCTCTGATAATATCAGATTGTTAAGAAGACTAATTTTTTTGTCAATATTATAAATGTCTCTCATTAAATATATTTAACTTCTTGCTAAAATACTTAGATAATTTTTTAGCCTGGTGGGCATATGAGCTGGAAGGCATGCAAGCCTGCCTTTAATTTTAGGGAAGACTGCTGAAATTCTGGTGTCTACTTATTCCATCTATTTTAGTTCCGTCAGAGGGTAAAAAGGGAGGGGGAGAATTTTACTCAAATATTTTATAAAAGCCTTGATTAAAGTATAAGATAGTCTAGAGGTTGAAGGAACAAGTTGGCATGGAATGAGAAGGGTTTCTCTAATGAAACCTTTTTCCTTATTGAAACCCAAATACTTTAAACTTTGAAACTTTTACCTTGTGGGCCTTATTCTGCTTCTGAAGTCACACAAAATAAGCCATATTAATACTCCTTAAGATAGCTTTGTGTTTTTCCTTGAAGCCACTGAAAACTGAGAGCCTGCATCAGAGAATGCTGAGTGCTCATCCACTTGTGGTTTTACAGCAATGGCTAGGGAATCCTTCTGCAGTGACTTCCCAGTGGTTATTCAAGCAATTTGTATAATTTGGGTTTAAAAATTTTTGAAGTATATTCCTTTCTAGACCTCACATGGGATATAGCAAAAAAAAAAAAAAAAATTCGTATATTATAATACATAAATTCTTTAGGAACTAGTGATTCCTAGATAAAAATTGTACACCCTAGGTATGAAAAAGTATTATAACAAGGATTTTGTCATGCATTTATTTTATAGCTTTCCTAATACATGCTCATACATGTCTTAAGGATAAGTTAATCCCCCTCACTTATATAAGACCCTAAAATTAAAGTTGATCTTGTTAGTTTCTTTCTCCCAGAATTGAGCATAATAAAGCAATGCTATAATTAACTTTTAACATCATATATGCTCTATTTAATTGTGCAGAATATCCTTGCAATAATGTGTACTCTTTTTTGTTTTTTCTCCATCTTTCCTTTAGTATACAGCATTTATGCAAAATTGTATTTATTTGATGTATAGTTGGTAGACAAATTATGTGAAGGAGAGTCCAAGTGATAGACTTGGTGTTACTATATCATGATAAATGCTACAAGAGCATCCATTAAATAAAGATAAGAAATATCCCTAAAGAAATGCATTAATTAAAAATAAAGATGGCAATAATATGTTAACTTTTTTTTTTCCACAATACCTTGGGCTACTATAAGTATGGGGGCGGGCATTTATAATAATAGATGACCTTTAAATTGACAATATCTAAGGATATTTTATCTTTATTATATCAGCCTTATTCAAGATGTATATTTTGTAGGTAAGTCTGGAATATCAATATTGAAATTCTCATGGTGGTTCAGACAATAGGGCATAAAAAAAAATCTAAGCTTGTGCAAATTACATTACTCCAATAATACAGGGTTTACTGTAAAGGATCAAAAGATGTCTATATTAACAATAAAAGAAGAAATTGTTTAGGTTTCTAATATACAGTGATGTAAGAACATTATCTTTAGCAAGATATGGAAAATTTAAGCATAAAGTATAAAAATGCATAGCATTAATAACAGCAACAATATTATATGTTTAGATGATACTAGATGTTGTCTTAATCATCATTTTATTTGACAAATTTACTTGGCAAAATAAATGGAAGAAATCATATGTATATGTTCATTCAATGGATTTCAAGCATTCTTTCCCTCTCCCCCATAAGCAGGGTGATTTGCTTTCACAGAAAAAGAGGAAAAAAATCAAGAAAAAAAATGGCTTAGCATCACTGAGCCCACATAGCTACAGCTGCTCATTGAAAAGACAAATTATTTTGTGCTGAATATTCTCACACTTTGTATGCATGTGTTGGTATCTCTAGCATAAGGTATCAACAAACCACTGACCTTATTTATTCTCTGTCAAAATTCAGAATCTGTATTCTGTCATATGAGGTGTAAACATTGTTAACATACGCAGTGTGATTTAAAAGAGAAAAACAATATTTCAGTGAGATCAACAAAATAAATCTAATTCTCTTTTAAACACAATTCTAGGGACTGAATAATCAAACATGGGCTCTCAGTAGCTGGGTTGGGGTCCCTGTGCTGCTTTCTGTCCATAGTCCTGTTGCATTCTTAGTCACCTCTTTTGAGAGCCCACTCTTCAGCAGGACCACAGACTAGTTTCCTGTAGAGGCCTGAACGTCTTTTCTCTTTAGATAGTGAAGTTAGGGAAAACGTTCTTTCAACTAATCTTTAGGATTCCAAAACCTTGAGTAAATTTCAGCGGTACTTAAAGCTGTTGTTTAATGTTTATTCCATCACTGCATACAACCTGTGACCAGGATTGACTTCTAGTAAGGAGCAAATGGCATTCCCAATGTTTGAAGGATTATCTATCTGTTTCACCTTTGACTTCTTAATTTTAACCTTTCACCCTGGAAAATGTAATTGAATAATGAATGAATATATTAAAAGCATTTTGTAGAAGGAGAAGGGGCAGGATGTTTACTTCTTTTGTTTCAATAGATTTCTCTTAAATGTGTTTAATTTGAGGTGTTAATACTTGCAGTATGCAGTTTCTCATCAGGTAGGCTATTGCATTTGCCACGATAGTGACTTGCGTCTTTGTATTAACAGAAATGATCTTTTCAAAGCTTTATTTCAGGTTGCTTTGGGATCTATGCTGCCTATTTCATTCATACTTTCCTAGACTTAGATCTGGTCCATAGATTTTAAGGTCTTCACACACACACACACACACACACACACACACACACACACACACACAAAGAGGAAGATATTCTTTGACAGCTCAGGATGCTTACAAAAAGTAACACTTATAGAGCCTAGTAGTCTTCAGGATGGCCAGTTTCATTCCCCACCTGATCCTAAAGGACAGTAGGAAGAAGAAGTTGAAGACAAACAAGTCTCTTAGTATTATGTGACACTTTTTTTTCCTAATGTGAAAAATTTGCCTCGAAGGTCATTGAAAGAAAACCAAAGTGTGGAGATGTAGCTTCATTAAAATGTGATAAATCGAAAATGAAATTAAAAATGATTCTAGAGACATATAGCTAAAATTGTGCTTTTTAAATGACCAATAACAGAGGGCAGTAAATTTTTCCTATTAAGAATCAGATAGTAAATATGTTAGTATTGTGGGCCAAATTCTGTTGCAATTATTTGACACTGATGTTGTGGTAAGAAAACAGGTACAAATTACATGCAAGGAAACGGGCATGGCTATCTTCCAAAAAATCTTATTTACAGAAAAAAAACTCTGAAATTCATTTAATTTTAACATAGCACAAAATAGTTTTCCACTGATCTCTTCCTAGTTTAATATGTAAACTCTATACTTAGTTCATGGGCTAAGACAGGCAATAGGACAGATTTTTCCCAAGGCCTGTAGTTTGCTTAGCTCTGGTCAGTAAAAATAGTTTGAAAAGAATATCATGAAGTATAAAAAATAAAATAAATTTGAAGATAAAGAGAAGTTTTGGACCTAAATTTTAACTATCCTTAATTAAACATCATTGTCTTAAGAATTTCACATTTGTTGGTTGAATTATTTGACATCTTCAAAGTATTAACCTTTCTAAGTTTGGCAGAGACCTGTTTGAGATGTTTTCATTTTTTTATACATCTCCATATGAATGCCATTATACATGGGTCCCAGTTAATTGAGCACTTGGTATATGCCAGACATTGTACCTAGGGTAGAAATGAAGAAGTAAAAACGTGTTTCCTATTTTAAAATATATTTTACATGAGCAATTTGACATGTCTTTATCCCTACTTGCAATTATTCAGTTGCTTTAAATTGTCCTAAGTCTGAAGTCCTTAGTAAGATGTGCATGGATCTCCCTGACCTGTCCACATCCTTCTCATCAGGATAAAAGTAAGGCTATTGCCTACACATCAAGCTACTGGAGACTTCTTTCAGTTTATTAGATACAACATTCCCCTTTTCTTTCAAAAATTCATTGGTACTCTTATTTTTGACTGAATTGTACTTGCCCTTCTATTCCTCTGACTAACCTCATTTAATCCTAAATCACAGTTGAAGTAAAGGGCCTTCCATAATCTCTAGCTAAGATTAAATTTTCTTTCTATATATTTCTAGAGCAACCTATATATTCTCTTTCAATGCACATTTGTAATTAACGATTTAATATATGTCTTCTCAATCTCCATCTTCCCAAAGTTGCGGGAAGATAAGGACTTTGTTGATTACACTCAATATTTAGTTCAGAAACATCATAGTACATGGCCTAGCATACAATAGGATATAAGAGGTGCTCAAAGATATTTGTTGAATTGGATTCATTGAAAACCTCTAAGATAAATAGTACAGACCAGGAACTAAACAAAACATAAACCTAAAAACACAGTATTAGTTGTGCAGCCTTTGGCGAGTCTGTTGCAGCCTTGAAACCAGTCCTTAAATCATCCAGTGATATGTAGTTAATGGAACTGGTGATGCTTTGTCAAAAATAGATGTTGCTTACTGATTTCCTGCCTGCAATAAAGCTACCACAAGAGGGGTCATTTTAAATTATAAAATGTTTTAAAATACAAAATTTTGTAAATATGCTTTATTTTTAATGGCAATATTAAAGGTTGGTGAAAATTTGGCCAGACTTACTGGCTCACAACTGTAATCCCAGCACTTTGGGAAGCTAAGGTGGTAGGATCACCTGAACCCAGGAGTTTGAAACCAGCCTGGGTAACATAGCGAGCCTTTGTCATTACAAAAAATAAAAATAAAAAAAATTAAAATAGCTGAGTAAGGTATTGTATGCCTGTAGTCTCAGCTACTGGAGAAGCTGAAGTCAAAAGATTGCCTGAGCCCAGGACATTGAGGCTATGGTGAACTAAGATTGTGCCACTGAACTCCACCCTGAATGACAGAGTGAGTAATACTAGTCTATTAACCTGTTAGAATTTGTATAACTAACATTTCAAGTTTGATGAGCTTCAAAAAAATTATAGTAACAAATTTATTAACAAATGAATAAAAACCCATTTTTACTGAATAAACTGAAATATTTTGGAATATTAGTAATCAAGAGGGAAAGTCTCATAATTGTCCAGACTTCGTATTTCAATATGCCTTAGTTGTTTTCTACTTATGATTATTAACACATTATATAAATAAAACTGCATTAGGTTATATTTCAGAATTTGGTGAATGCCAAATACCACTAGATATAGTTTACTTTTTATGTTAATTAAAAAAATAATTTAAACCTTTTCATGGTAAAAATACTGAGGCACATAGGTTTCGGTAATTTTTCCAGATATATCAAGTGGATGCTTTGATCTTTGTTAGCTAGTCATATTTGGTTTTCTTGAAATGTTTTATATCATCTTCTTAGTATCAAACCCTGATTTCTGAGCAAAGTTCAGGTACGTATGTGACAAAGTCCTTAGAAATCATAATATGCCATACTCCTGGCAATAATGATCAGTCCAAGAGGTGAGCACATCTACCCAAACATGAATAATGAATATTCTTTGCTGATTTCAGTATATGGATACTAAAAGATAAATTTCACTATTGCTGATATTTCTTTTTTCTTTTCTTTTCTTTTCTTTTTTTTTTTGAGTTGGAGTCTCACTCTGTCGCCCAGGCTGGAGTACAGTGGTACCCTCACGGCATCCCCAGCATCAACCTGTTGGGCTCAAGTGTCCTTCCACCTAAGCCTTCCAAGTAACCAGAACTACGGGCACACACTAATGTGCCTGGCTAATTTTTTGATTTATTGTAGAGACGAGGTCTCGCCAAGTTTCCCAGACTGTTTGTGAACCGTGGGCTCAGGCAATTCCCTCACCTCGGCCTCCCAAAGTGCTAGGATTACAGGCTTGAGCCCGGCTGCTGATATTTCTAATTGCAGCTCCATGTCCTTACCTTGATCATTTGGGACGACTTTGTGCAAGAACAGATTATAAGGCCGCTACTGAATAGGATCATAGAGGAAAAACCTGAGATGAAAGAGATGTGTTTCTACTTGAAGGTTTTCAGTCCTCAGATTACTGTCTCTTTTGGTTTCTGTTTTCCCTTGATTTGCTTAAGCGGTTCTCATGGCATCAATGGTCAACTGGGCCAAATAATTTTTCAGAATCCAAATGAAGTTTCAAATGAACATTGTTCTAATTCTTAAGCCTATCCTCTTTTTATACATTATAATAATACTAAACAAGGGTTTTTTTAAAGAGCACTTTATATAAACAATAAACATAAGCCAATTTACTTCAGTATGACCTTGCTCCTTTGCAGATGTTGCCATTCATGTGATTTTGTGTCACAACTCTAAGGAACAAAGATAAATATGGATATATCTCATATTCCTTTAAAGCTTTATCTCAATATTCAAGCATAATAAATAGTCTGACCATTTACCAGTTGAAGATATTCTTAAGATTCTTTTGTAACCAAGGAGTGGATAAATAAATTATAAAGGAGAATTGAAAGAAAGACTTGAAAAATTAATGGAAGTGTAGGTGATCAAACTAGCTGTGACCTGATGTGGAATTATTTAATTTTGATCAGATCAGAGGAGTATATAGCATGTGTATTAACTCAAAGTTATCTGGTGACATTTTTTATGGCAATACTACTTCAAAACACTCATATTTATAGCCTGCCTTCCTACTGTATGAGAGTAGATTAAAAGATACATAACCACATTTTTCCTTAAAAAATAAATTTCTAGATCAATAGTTGGATTAATTTTAAAATTGCTTTCCTATCTGTCCTGAGTAGCTTTGTCCTTACTAAATGTATATTTCCCAAGTAGACTCATTATAGAAAAGAGTAATAAAAAACTTCCAGTGAAAATAAGTGAGAATTTTTAGCTCTCTTGTGTTTGATAATCCAAACAAAGCTTTATGTTAGTCTTCATATTTTTCATTGAGAGCTTACATGGCTCAGATCATGCATTAATCTTTCCCCTCTGACCTCCCTCAACAAATGAGTCAACACAATGAGTGTTGAGTTTTTATTTGATCAAACCTGAATGTCACTGTCATTCTGATATTGGAATGAAGGTGAATTATACTGATGATTAGCAAGTATGGGAAAAGTAAGTGATCTGTGTTTTTATGTATATGTGTTGTATTTTGAGCTTGTATCTCCACAGGTGTGTTAATATGCATAATCATCTGTACAGTTATTTATTCCTTCTGAGAATACTAAGTCTAAGTTACCCATACCTATAATGATATTGGAGCCAATTCAGAAATATCAAATGTAGGTAAGAAATCAACCCCAAAAGCCAGGTGACTGGTGGTGGGTAATCAATATGAGGTAGATTATAAGACTTGAAATATCAGGTAGAGACTGTGGGAAAAAACAGACAACAAAAATACCTAAGGACTAATGTCCAGAAAATTCTGGAAACTTGCAGATAAAATAAGCAGGGTTTCAGGTGGTCTAGTGTCAGAGAGTCATGTAAATAGGAAGCTCACTGACAGTGGGTCAGAATACCTATAGACAAGCACAGTTTAGTTGGAGTTCACAGCAGGATTAAAAGTTTGGAAATATATAAATCATATTAGGGAACTAGAGAGTATGGTAAAGTTCTATGATTACATGTGTTGGGGAAGGGAATATGCGGTAGATGTAGTGACTCTATGACTGAATCTGTGAATGGATCTCATGATTGGTATTTAACTATGGCAATAAGGAAACATTATAGAGCTGGTTGCCTTTGTAAACTTGATTTTTTGTTTGTTACATTTTTCTACGTATTCTGAACACTGCTTCAGAAATAAAAAGCGAGACCGTGGAGTACACAATTTCCCTGCCCAAACATTTCTATCAGTTTTCATCACACTTTGATGTTGAAAATAAATATGTCCAATCCAATCCATTTGTTTCTCTCATGTATCTCTTGAGTTCTAACTATTCCATTTCTGAGCTGTCTCAAATAAGAATTAATTTTTACTGAGACTTCACATAGATGTAGGAAAGAATATCTTGTGCATGAAATTTCTGTGAATTTTTTCAAAGTCTCAATATTATTGCTTCTTAGCATTCTTTCAACACTTGAGTCTTTGAAGGAAGGAAGGAAGGGAATGTTACAAAACAGGCAATGAGTATTAAGCAGGTAGAACTCTGGGTTACTGTGTCTTCTTTAGGAGAGCAATTAAGAGCTGGTTTTAGATACTTTGGTAGGCTCAGGTGAGAAGGGTCATTTCCCCTATTCTTAACCCCAAAGTCGCTGAGATTATGTGGATTATATAAAAACTATCTAAAAGAAATTTTAAATAATTCAGTTGAAGAAGAATTCAATTTTCCAACATGAAAAACAATTTTTTTGTGACATTTTTGATGAAGGAAGTGGTACTTCTCAGCATTTTTTAAAAAATGTATCTCCTAATATTTGTGTGCACTATGACAACAGAAAGAAGAAAAATTACAAAGGACAGTAAAATATAATAGTTGATCACTAGATCTGTTTACACAGATCAAATGAGATAACGAGTGTGAAGGCTCATCTACAATTCTCTCTATTATAAGATTGGTGTCCTTAAGTTTCAGATGATTCAGTTTCTTAATCAGTCAAATGGGGATAAAAGGCTTATGCAGAACCACACCCCTAATATAATAACAACTGTGGATTAGAAATTCTGGATTTTTACTTATGTTTTCATGTCGTTTATTTACCTCCAACTCAAAGACAGTGCTGCCTATCAAAGAGCAATGCAAAGGCAGATTTAAAAGAATTGCTGTAGAGAGTGGTGGAACCAAAAAACAGAAGTCAAGACTAATATATCAAAATAAAAACATTAGGCTCTGTCTAGTAGGTGTCCATTAATGATGGTTTTGAAGCAGACACATGATTAATAGGTTTACAATCTAAAATCTGTACCAGAGAATCCCCAGCACAAGAGTGGTAGCAAAGTAAATAAAATCTTATTTGGAGGAAGAAGGATGAAGATAGAAGCATGGACTTCTTTTTTTTTTTTTTTAATCTCTAGAAAGTCACACTACTTTAACGGCAATTGTCAAGAAAGAAAAGCCTCAATAATATGCCTGCAAAGACAGAGAGGTGAGTTTTCCACATTATCACAGCTAAACCTGGAGCTGGTCTGTGAAGTGATTATATAGAGCAGGTATTCTCAAAGTGTGGTACTTGAACAGCAGCATCAGTATCACTGGGAACTTGCTAAAGATGCAATACTTTCAACCCATCTTAGATCTTCTGAATTAAATAATTTAGAGGTGGTTCTAGAAACCTTTGCTTTATCTAACTCTTCATATGATTTTGATGCAAAGTTTGAGAATTACTAGAACTTGAACAGTAGATCTCAACCAGGAGAAATTTTACTCTCCAGAGAACATTTGACAATATCTGGAGATGCTATTTCATTTAAAATTCTCTGTCTCTTTCAGGCACACATAGATGCCCCATCTATATATCGTTATATGATCGTTCCACTTTTAATTATGAGAGCTTAAATGCAGATTATCATCCCAAAATTTTCTAAATAGATCATTGAACCTAGGTTCTACAACTAATTTTAAATTTTCTCGATTTGGTGGTCTCCCTTTCTCCTTTTCATTTTCATTCTTTTCTCTCTTCAAAAATTTAAATGTTAATTGTAATGTGTGAATGTGTGTGTCTTTGTGGGGGGGCGTGTCCTAGGTTTTATGATACAAAAATGAATGACAGAAAATTTTTGTCTGCAGGGGTTTTATTGTGCCTTGGGGGTAAGTATCATCCTCTTTGCTTTTTGTGTGTGTTTGACTGCTGCAGTAAATGTTATTCAAAATAGTTTAAGCATTTGGAAGAGAGATAAATGGGAGTATTTCAGAAAACTTCACAAATGAGATTGCATTAGGCTCAGGACTGATAAACAATATAAGTGTGGGAGCCAAGATAGTAGGTTGGGAAGAGAGCACTAACAGTAAAAACAATCACATAACATGATTATTTTTATTAACTCATTAAATTTTTTGAATTCTCCAAAAATCAATTAGGGAAGGGTAAAAAATTATAGAAGGAGAAATAAAGATTCAGAGAGATAAAGTATCCAAAGTAACCAATGAATGGCAGAGGTGAGATTAGATTTCACAGATATGTAACTCAATGATCATTCAAAAACTCACACAAATTCTTATGAATAACGGTTTAGAATGTTCTTTCATATGTTCAAGTTTGAGTACATGAGTCATGGAAGGAGGTAGTAGGGTTGGAAAGTATAAAAAGGAGTTGGGAAAAAAATGGGATATAAAAGAAAGTCTAGATCCAGACACATATCCTGGAAGATTAATCCCTTAAAAGAGAATGATAATGACTAATATTGTGTGTCATCTTTTAGAGAGGATTTGAAATGTTCCCAACTGAAAGAAATAATAAATGTTTGAGGTGAAGACTATCTTAATTATCCTGACTTGTTTGCTACATATTACATACATGTATAAAAATATTACTTGTAGCCCATAACATATATTCAATTATTATGTATCAATAAGACAATAAAATTTAATTTAAAGACAAAAATGTTCTTGTCTCCAGTGATTCTTCCTCTTTAATCAACAGGGAATCATTTTAATAATAGGTTTTCTCATTTTACCCTGTAATGAAGCATTTTCTGTGGCTTTTCCTCACTAATAGAACCCAGCATAAATCTGTTAATAGACATTAAAGTCCTTTCAAGCATAAGGGCTCACCCTAGCACTGTTTCTTATCTACCTCCTATGTCGTGAATTCCATACTCCAATCACCACTTGACTGACCATTGTTTCTTAACCATGGCATGCACTCTTTGACAGTGCTTCTAAAACTTTCTATCTAAGAGAAACTAGATTATTTTTTAACCATCCAATATTTTGTGGACCAATAATTCAATAAAATTGGTAAATAGAAAAATACAAAATAAATGTAGTTTTCATTGTTAAATCAAACGTATATAATAGTATTCTGTCAATATGGCTATAAAAGTTTCTACATACTCTTAATGTTTATATTTACCTTGTCATTAATTGGTAACAGACTACTGGCACTAATTTTTCCACCAAACTTAATTAGCACAACTGTAGTGTACTCTGTATCTGTACCACTTGAATAGCACCTCCTGGAGTTATGAGTTCAGACACTTTGAGGTTTTATTGTAGCTCTGTCTTTAATCTTACATTCCCTCTGTATGGAATTCAGATTCAAAATGCCCTTTATTGAACATCAACGATGTTCAGTTCTAGGAAGAGAAACATGAGTGGTAGTTTTGTTCTGGTTTTGTTTATATTTTTGTTTTAATACAGGTCTCAATTCAGGGAAGAAACTAATAGTACATAATTTTTCAGTAGTCCATGTTTTAGGAAGATGAACAAAATCCTTTTGGTTTGTAGAAGAAGATGGAACAGGAAAGAAGGGCCAATAAGAAGAAGAAATGTTTCCAAATAGAGTTATTTTATTATGAGCAAATGCCTCCAATATTGTGATTTCCAATCTTACTTCTTATGTTCCCTGTATATAGTTTAGCTTATAACAACTGCTTAGCAAGAATGTATTAGTACACTCAATTATTCTCTTTTAAGTGATTAATTTTATACTATGTGAATTTCCTTCCTATAAAAATGAGTACTTGTGTATATATATATAGATATTTCGGACGAGCTTTGCCAACAGAATTAAATGCAAATGATGGCAAGCAACTTTACAGACGATAGACTTAGATAAAAATTTCATCATCTTACACAGGAGACATAAAAATCAAGATTAACATTTGTTAAGATTCACAGAATGTTTTCCCAGAATACTTTTTTTGTTTGTTTTGTTTCTAGATGTGTGAATACTTCCTTGATGGATTTTTCAACTTAGGGCAATAAAATCAATCTCTAATATTTAATACTTTAGTGTGATTGAAAGTAAATAATGGAGTTCCAGTATACTTCAAATTGTATATGGAACATTTTTACTAAGATCAAGTGAATCAAGTGGAAAAAAAAGTTTATTCCTTACCTTGCTCACTTCAAGTAAATATAAATAAAAACTAAGTGTATAAATGTAGATGAAATTTTATTGCTTACATATTTATTGTATATGTATATGACATTCCATACAAAAAATGATGAGGCAAGAAACTGTTTCAATCAGAAAGAATGGTTTTCAAGTAGAATAGAAGAATAAATAAGAATAGTGATTTTTAATTCAGTTACAGCATCAGATCCTGCACAAATATAATAAGTTTCTTGGAAATAAAACCAAAAAATAACCCTCAAATAATAATTATGTATGTATGGGGTATTACATGGTGTGGTTAAAAGTTTTTAAATTTGATAGGCAGTTAGACAAAACTTTGTTTTTATACTATCACTGTTATAATTTTGCATAACATGCATTTAAAAAATTATTTTAAAAATAATATGTGTTAGGGTTAGGACAGGGAGAGGGTAAGATGGATGAATGGAGAGAGGTGCAGGGAGGCACAGCACTGCCAGAGTCGGCGAGCCGGAGGTGGGCACTGTGAACCCAGAGATCCGAGTAAATGCATAGAATTGCAACACACAGAGGTGAAAGAAGATAAGATTTATTTAAGAAAGCTTCATCCCCCCACAGACAGGGAGTAGGCCTACACTCTAGGTGAGTGTGGCGTCGTTGCCCCCCAAAGCCCTGGCTTAAATCCTTTTCTTGGAAATGTTGCACATGACTGCTGTGACTTCCTTATGGACCACCTGTGGATGTCTTGGAGATCCTGTGACACAGAGACCCATTAATGTCTGTCCATATTATCATAGCCCCTAGAGAAGAACATGACAAGGATTCTAATTCTCCTATGCTTTCCCAAATGACATTTCTTAGAACTAATGGAGGGTGCACCTCCTCCTATCTCCTAGGCATTCCCAGAGGGTAGGTTCAGGGGGATCCTTGACTTTCCTGTAGATAGTGCCCAATTTACTAGAAGATTGAATCCCCACCTGCTCTCCCTCTGAGCGGTGATAACTTTTGTAATTACAAGTTTCATGACTTTTACAATCCTTGCCCAATGCATGATGTCTTAGGCCTTGTAAATTCCCTTTATTCTAGGCAAGCTTGATTGCTGCTATGAGATACCTCTGATACCTGGCACCAGGAAGTCTGTTTCTGAAAAGGCAAAGTCGGTAAAGTTAATTTTACCTAAAGTGTGCATAGCTTCTACTTTCTCATCATTGTGTCATGGTTTAAGAACAAGATGAAAAATGGCTTTCGACTCTCGGTCCTTTCAATATGTATTAGTTTACAGAAGAAAGAAATGGAGGTATAAGAATTCTGTAATCCTGCCTGAGCATGAGTCTTAACTTTCCTATTGCATCTATAAATGTCAGTCACCAAAACAATATAGATTAGGCAACTGAGAAAGAGCCAGTAATGATGACGCTGTTGTGAGACAGAAACAAGAATAGGGTTGTGGCAAGCAGTGATTCAGGCCATTTGGCAGGCAGTTTTGACGCAGCACAATTAAACCACCTGATATTGCCTGGTTGCATTTTCCTTCAGTACCCCTTTTGCCATATTTGCAGCCCTTGTTAAACTCAATACTTCATCAACTTTACATCTGCAAATTCACAGTTGAAGATGACTCAAAAGGTGCCAGAAATCATGCTGACAGGTAACTCTGTAAATCCCTGGTCCCAATCTCCAGTGCACTGCCTAGAAATCTTTCCCCTAATTGATTCATTCTCTCATTGTCCCAGATAACTATTACATGTTATCTGCCTTTTGTTCAGTCTTTAATACTCACTCTCAAGTTTTAACATGGATTCTTTTTTCACTAAGAAAATTAAAGCATCTTGAAGAGAACTTCCACAAACTGGCAATTCCTCACCTGCTAATTCTCTGTATTTTTATCAGGATTCTCTGCTTTTGTTTCTTCCTTGTCTTGAGGCCAACTTATTTACTTATACACAAATTCACATCCCCCTTCATTATTACAAAATGCATAAATACTTCATTCTAGCAATTGTCGTCTCTCTCTCTCTCTCTCTCTCTCTCTGTCATCAATCCTTCTCCCTTTTATTCCCTTTATTGGATAATACTTAACAGGCATACAAAATGAGTAAGAATTTCTTTAACTTAGAAGGAAAAATAATATTTCCTAATACTTTATATCCCTTCAACTATCATACTATTTATTTGCTATCTTTAAATTTAAAACCATTAAAAAAATTCTCAACTTTTGTTGTTTTATTTAACTTCTCTCTTGCCATTATCTTTTAAACGCACTTCAATTAGGCATTCACTTTCAGAATTCCACTGAGAAACCTTTTACAAGAAACCACATAATGGCAATCCAGTTATCAATTTATTTTTTATTTGACCTATCATTGACAATCAATCATGCCTTTTTCCTCCATTTTTCCCCCCAGTTGATTTCCAGTACAAAACTCTCTCATGATTGTCCTTCTGATTAGTTGCTTTTTTTGGTATGCTTTTCTGGTTTCTCTTCATTTCCTAAATCTCTAAACATTATAGTATGAATGACTGAGACATTAGTACTCTTTTCTACTTATAACAACTCTTTATGTAACCCCACCAATTATCATGACTTAAAAAAAATTGCTGTCCTCTAACTACTTACAATTTACTATCTCCAGTTTGGACTTTTCTTTGGTTTACATAGCCAACTTCTTTCTCTACATCTTCACTTGGGTTTTTTAATAGGTCATTTAAAAAATAATATATTTTAAAACTTACTTTGGATTTAAAAAAAAATCTAAATGTGATCCTGCTTCATATCACTCCACATCTGCAAATGTAAACTTGTTTGACCTCTTAGAACTTGGAAACTTTCTCAATATCTTTCTAACGTTCACACAAAAACCTAATCCATCAGCACTTTCTGCTGGTTATATTCAAATTTTTACCACTTATCTCTTTCTTTATTGCTATCATCCTTGTCCACAACACAATAACTAGTATCTGACTCACTGCAGTCAATCAACTGACAGACTTTCTTGCATCTAGCACAGGGTACCTGCAGTTGAACTCTTAATAAGATCACTATGGTGCTGCTAAAAAAAAAAACTTCCCCTCATATTTTTCAAAATTTATATTATGTTACTTACTCCCTGTGGTCAAATAAAATAAAATCAGCTTTTGAATAATCTTTTTTTCATAAGGGGCTTTTCAACAGGATTCAACAGGAGAAACCAAAGACCGTCAGATTTATAAGAGTACCAAAACAGAAAATAAAGGACCTTTAGCAGAAGGGAAAGTGTTTTGAACCTATGACACATAAGAAACCATTGACCAACAGATTATACTGAGACTAAAGTTAGAACTCATGAAGGAAAATGTCAGCAGTTCCCATATGAGGAAAGCAATAAGAAGTAATTTATCTTGCCCTAAATACCAAAACTAGGCATTTATCAATGACTGAAATTAGAAATCTGTCCTTCTATTGATCTATGGTTTCTCCTTGACATGCAAAGTCAGAGCTGCCAAAGACTAAATTAGGAGTTTCTGAGTAGATAGTGGATTCCCAAACACTGACGTTATTGAGGAGATAATGGACTCCCGACCACCAGTGTTATTTTCATACACTGAATGGCAGAATATTTCAGCTCAGATTTAAACATTAAATCTCAACACAATCAGACAACACAGAAGTTTTATTTTATAATCAAACATTAACACTTACTGATGGCTACTAAATAAATAAGGCATGTTTGTTTCATTTGCTTTCAGGGAGCTAGCAGTCTGGTAATGAGATAAACAACAACAACAAAAAAATATACAATAAAAATTGTGAGAGTGCATTAGTTTTCTATTGCTGCCATAACAAATTACTATGTACTTATCTGTATAAGCAAAACAAATTTATCATCTTACAGCTCTGTATGTCAGAAGTTTGACATGGATCACACTAGTTAAAATCAAGGTAATGACAGAGCTGCATTCTTTTCTGGAGGTTCTAGGGGAGAATATGATAATATATCATACTGAAAATATGTCTTATTTTTACTCCACAAAATACACTGAGATATTGGGTAGAAATTATATAGAGAGTTTTAATATATCTAGCACTAGTACTATATTGTATTTTTGTGCAGATGACAAGACATTTAATATGATTTAATAAGTTTTTAATATTTGAAATGATTCAGCGTAGAATGGTCAACTAGTTATGACCTCTGCCCTCAACTGGTTTATATAGTAGAGGGAAATATACACAATTAAATGAAGACCATTATGGGTAAGAACTATACCAGATGCTAGGAAAATACAGATCATAAGTAAATAATGCAAACAAGAATATGTTTCCAAAATAAATAAATAGCAATTTAAAGGAAGAGAAAGAATATTACAAGTAGACAGAAGAGCATTTGTGAAGTGTGGAAGATGAGAGTTTGGAATGTTACTTGAACTGGAGATGAATGCTTGAACTGGAGATGAATAGCTGATGTAGAAACTGCATGACAAGGTAAAGTGGCCAGTGAATATTGAAAAGTTGATTAAAGTTAGGGTAGTGTTAGAATTATGGTTTAAATGTATTATTTTGCCAAATATACACTTAGTAAGCTTATTTGTCAACATAATAGTTCCACTAAAATATCACCTAATTTTTTTTTTTTTTTTGGTCCCTATTCTGGGATGTCAGAATCACTTAGCTAAGTACTAACACTATATGATAATTACACATACTATAAAACAACTTGGAAGGTTACATTTGTGTCCCAGTCTACATGGAGCTTATGGTTACTTCAGTTACTTCTTAAACTTAATGGCTTTAACTATATCACCTATTCATTCATTTATCCATCTTTTCATTATTCAGATAATCAAGAATGTTAAAGTAATCCGAGACATTATCTTCCTCATCTCTCTTAAGGATATATTATGCCCTATAGCCTACCATAAAGGTAGCAATGAGAAAATGAGTAATGAGAAAATGTGTGTAAAATCCTTAACACCGAACTTGTCTCAGAATAAGCCAAGTTATTTTTATAATAAAAGATATGATTAATGATTTGCTCATTTGTAGTTGTATAATGGAAATAGATAAATATTAGGAGTCTGACAGCCATGGATTCAAATTGGAATACTAGAGCAACTATTTATTTCTGTATGACCTTGGCCAATCTGGCAATCTTTTTTAAGTCTCAATGTTCTTAAATTTAAATGGGGATAATTATATTGATTTTGCAGAAATGATATGAGATTTATAATTTAGATATACACATGATAAAACATATTATTCTGTTTAATTTCAATTCAACTGACAATATATAGCAGATTTTTAAACTAACCATTTAGCAAATTTAAATTTATTTCTCCTTAATTCTTTTCAATACAGTCATCAACAAAATCAAATTTTATAATTTAAATAGATGGTAAAGAAAGCTTCAGAGAAGGTTATGACAGTCTTTTCAAATGCTTACTCTCACAATGATGGATTATCACTATATAGAGACTAAGATGAGTGATGGAAGAGAGTTGACTCCCTGTGGGGACTTCCAAGAAACTGTAAGAATATATAGAGGACTGGCTTCATCCAAAACTAAAGATATATTAATACCTGTTAATGTATCTTCTTTTTTTCCAATTTGATGGGTCATTTATTTTATATAGGTTTTCATTCACTCATTAAAGTGGTACGCATCATTAGCTTGGGGTTCTAAATAGATGGCAACATAATAAGCTACCTACAGACAGTCTCATAAGTTCTCCCACACATAGCCACAAGTTTTATCCTCTGTATGGGATCTTTTGATTATGAACAAGTTATATTGTTGTTTTTTGTCCTGTTCTAATAGTCTTTGTTGACAGTCATGATGAAAGGAATTCATGATTAAAAACATGCAAGAAGAGTTTATTCAATTAAACATTTTCCCTTCTTCAATATATGCTTTATATTGCCTCAAAATATCTTATTTGTTGTCTTTATAATTAAAATCATAAAATATCCCATGAGATTTTTCTTGGAGAATGATATCTTTATAAGAGATATGTGAATCTCTTTCAAATAATAAAAGTAATATGATTCCATCTTGGGGCTTTAAAATTTTCAGAAGTATATAAAAAGGAAAATAGCTCACATCATTTCCCCATTAGCATTATTATACATTATTAAATAACTTACTATATATTATTTTAATTAAAATCATTTTAGATTATTGGTTTATAGTACTACAATTTTGCTATCCACATTTTTCTTTGATCAACAGAATACACGTTACCTTGGCAAAACAAAACAAACAACAAACCTTCTTTGGATGGCATTATTCAACACTCTCCTCCTCAAAGAGTTCAAAGTCTAAGTAAGAATACAACACAAATATAAATGTCACAACTATCTATCACTTCTGTTATTACAAACTATTTTTAGTGATTTATGCCAGTTACCTCCATGTTGAAGCGTTTTATTGAAATGTCTCATTTTATTTTTTAATCAGCTATATATAGTTGCTAGAATTTTCTTTCATAGTTTTCTGTAAGAAAACTGTGCGTCAAACTGTTAAATAATTGCCTAACATCACACAGCCAGTAAGAGGAAGAACAGTTTGACTTTGTGATGATGATGGGGGGAGAGAGGAGAAGAAGAAGGAGGAGGAGGAGGAGAGGAGGGAGGAGGAGGAGGAGGAGAAGAGGAGGAGGAGGTGGAAAAATTACTTTTAAAGACAGGACCTCACTCTGGAGTGAGTGAGGGTGCAGTGGCTGATCACAACTCACTACAGGCTCATCCTCTGGGCACAGGTGATCCTCCTTCCTCAGCCTCCTGTGTAGCTAGGACTACTGGCACATGACACCACATCTGAATAACTTCTTCTTCTTCTTTTTCTTCTTCTTCTTCTTCTTCTTCTTCTTCTTCTTATTATTATTATTATTGTTGTTGTTATTATTTGTAGCGATGAAGTCTAGTTATGTTGACCAGGCTTGTTTCAAACTTCTGGCTCAAGTGATTCTCCTGCTCTGGCTTCCAAAAGCACTGGGATTACAAATGTGAGATACCACCCTGGCCAAGTTTGATTTTAGATTCCACAATCTGAGCTACCACAATACTCTGTCTACTACACTGGGTGATTAAGATCATTATAGAATAGATGGTCAGCTATTTCTTAGGCTCTCCTTTAGGGTGAAGCCTTTTCTGACAAACAACAAGCAAATGTACTGAATATAGTTTTGACAGCATGTGAGTTGTGAACTCTGGAATGCTATTCTTATGACTGCTTTTTGCAAAGTGTAGTTTGATGGAGAAATGGAGTAATAGTGTGACAATGAGGAGCTCAGAAGAAGCAACGAGGATAAGAAACAGAAAAAGTCACTCAAACTCTCAAGTTTCATCTTTCAGAAGTCTATTGTGAGCTGAGAACTATGATCATCTTCCTTTTGTTACAGTTTACAATTTGTGAAGAATTTTCACATAGGTGGTCTGATTTAATTACCACAACAAACCTCTAAAGAAAGTAGACGAGCCTCAAATTAGTAATGAAAAGCCTGATGGTCAGATAATGAAATCACCTTGTATAGAATTATGATAAGGAAATTTTCATTTATCCAACACATATTTAATTCAGCACCAATCAAGTACCAGGAACTTCGTTATGATGCTAAAGGTAGGAAATTACTGACAACATATATTTTTGTTTAAGCTTTAGAAATACCATTCAAATTATTTATGATTACTTCAGTTATTCATATGTTTGTCAGAATGACTTCTAACAATTGTTATTTTAGTTAAACTTAATTGTGACATGAGTGACATTTTTTTCCAGGGACCTCACCCAGGTGAATGTTTCTGAGATGGAGAGAAAAAGCTGATAGCATTAACTGAATATTACGTTGATTTTTTTCTAAGGTGATTTGACTTTGGAAGATTGAATTGTGAGCTGTTAGAGATGCATGCATTTAAATAGCCTTTACAATAACAACCTCTGGATTTTTTTTTTTTTTTTGGTTACTGTGGCCCCAACTGCATAGCTGTGTAACCACAATAATGTTAGTACCTGGGGTTTTACATATATAAGTGATTCTTATTAATAATAACATTAGAATGCAAATCACAGACTTCATGGTCCCTGAACTTTTTAATTCAAAGGCAGTAAAGATCTTTGGATCTGAATAGCAGCATTTGAAAACTGGGGACAAAAATCAGCTAAATGATATATCTAAGAAGTCCATAGGCAATCAATGGAGACATTGAATGCATCATCTCTTTAGTCTCTTCACCTCTATAGTCTTCCTGCCTATTCCTGCAGGATGCTTTGTATGCTGAGCTTTGTCTTTTTTCTTTATAAAAATGTTTATTTTACTTCAAGTAAAAATGCACTGCTTATCCTCTTCCTCTTTGTTGTCTTCTCAAGACTACATTTATCTGGTTTCTTGTTTGTTTCGTTCATTGAAGAGGCCTAGCATGAAATCAGAAGCAAATATAGGGATGACATTGAAATACTGTTGAACAATGAAAAAAATAAGTTGTCTGGTCTTTGTTCCAAGTTCCTAGGAGGGAACTTGGAACTTTTGGAATATTTTTTATTTTAGTTTATTTATTAATTTTTAAAAAATATTTTATTTTAGGTTAAAGATGTAGGGTACAATTCAGGATTAGGTATATATGTGGATATCGTACCAGGTAAAGTTTGGGTCTTCCTTTGGTCCCCACTTTACCTGGTTTGCCATCAGGTACCCTTGTTGATATTGTGTTTCCCCCACAGCCTCTGCAGTATCCCGCCACTGCCAATCCCTTTCTTATAGTATTGTGGTAAATATTCAGGGTCCGTTTATGAGGTGAGAACTCTGTTTTTTGTTTCTGTGATAGATCACTGAGTATTATAGACTCTAAATCTGCCCAAGTTACTGGGAAATCCATCTGTTTGTCCTTCTTTATGGCTGCAAAATATTTCATTGTGTGTATGTACCACATTTTTTAAATCCAGTCCCATTTCAATGGGCAGCATGGTTGGTACCGTGTTTTTGCTATTGTGAATAGAGGTGCAATAAACCTGCGTGTGCAAGTATTTTTTTGGTAGAATGATTTAAGTTCCTCCAGGTATATTGCCCCTAGAGGGACTGCTGGGTCATACAGAAGGTCAATATCTAGTTCTTTTAGAAATCACCATACTGTTTTCCATAGAGGTTGAACTAGTTCGCATTCCCACCAGCAGTGTGGAAGCATTCACTTTTCTCCACATCCTTGCCAACATCTGTTGTTATTTGTTTTATTAATGATGGCCATTCTTATTGGGATTAGGTGGTATCTCAATGTGGTTTTGATTTGCATTTGATTAGTGAGGCAGATCACTTTTTCATTTGTCTATTGGTTGCCATATGTCTTCTTTTGAGATGTGTCTACTCGTGTCGTTTGCCCACTTTTTAATGGGGTATTTGTTTTTATTCCCCCTTTGGCACATTTGAATTCCTTGTAGATCCTGGAGTTTAGGCTTTTGTCAGATATACAATGGGCAAAATTTTTTTCCCACTCTGTGGGCTGTTTCTCTACTCTCTTGATGCTTTCTTTTGCTTTACAGAAGCTTTTCAGTTTGGTGAGGTTCCACTTGTCCATTTTATCTCTTGTGGCATGGACATCTAAAATTTTAAGCAGGAATTGGTTGCCAACTCCACTTTCTGTAAAGGTATCTCCTGTGTTTTCTAAGATTCTTATAGTTTGAGGTTTTACATTTAGGTCTTTGATCCATTTTGAGTTGGTTTTTGTGTATGGTGATAGGTAGGGATCCTATTTCAGTCTTTTTCATGTGGTCAGTTAGTTTTCCAAACACCATTTACTGAAAAGGTTCTCCTCTCCCCAGTGGTTGTTGGTGGAGACTTTGTCAAAGATGAGTTGGTTGAGAAATTTAGGTTTTCCTTCTGGAATCTCTATCCTGTTCCACTGGTCCATAGGCCTGTTCTTGTACCAATACCAGTCTGCTTTGATTATTGTAGCCTTATAGTAAAGTTTAAAGTTTGGAAGTGTGATACCTCCCATTTTGTTTTTTCTGCTAAGGAATGTCTTGGTTATTTGTGGTCTTTAATGTTTCCATATGAATTTCTGCACTGTCATTTCTAGGTCTGAGAAGAATAATGTTGGTAATTTAATGGGTATTGCATTGAATCTGTAGATTGCTTTGGGTAGTATGGACATCTTAACAGTGTTGATTCTTCCAGTCCATGAACATGGAATATTTTTCCATTTGTTTGTGTCTTTTTGGATTTCTCTGAACAGTGTTTTGTAGTTTTCATCGTAAAGGTCTTCCACTTCTCTGGTTAGGAAGATGCCGAGGTATTTCATTTTTGTATGTGGCTATTGTGAATGGGATTATGCTTTTTATTTGGTTCTCTGCCTGTTTGTTGTTGGTGTATAAGAATGTGGCCATCTTCTGCATATTTATTTTGTATCCTATGAGTTTGCCAAAGTCCTTTATTAGTGCAAGAAGGTTTTCAATATATTCTCTTTGGAATTTTCTTAGTGTTAGAATTGTCTTTGTTATTTGTGCTCTGTTTCTGTGTGACCACACAATTCTACCCAAACTAGGTGACTCATGGAGCACCCTTAGATTCTTTTACTATGAGAGATGACCTTTCTGGAAAGATCAACAAAGTAATAACAGGGTTGGAACTTTGAGCCAAGTGATATCAGCCTGACATCTCAAACTCTGGGGAGAGGAGAGATGCTGGAGATTGAGTTTAATCACATGGCTAATACATCAATCAGCCATACTTATGTGGTGAAACTCCAGTATAAACTATGAACATCTGCAACTGGAATGTGCTTCTTGGTTGTGAGTACACCAATGTGTTTTTAGGATGAGATGTCTTGATTCCCTGGGGATAAGACACAGAAGCTCTATATTTGGGACCCTTTCTGACCACAAGCTGTGCATCTCTTGTTTGACTGGTTCCAATTTTTATCTTTCTAAATAAAACTGTAATCATAAGTATCGTGCTTTCCTGAGTTCCTTGAGTCATTCTAATTAATTATCAAACTCACAAGTCTGGTGGGAACCCCTGAGTTTGTAGCCAGTTGGTCAGAAGAGTAGGTGGTCTACCACCTTAGAAATTGTAGCTGGTGTTTGAAGTGAGGGCAGTCTTGTTGGGGACTATGCCTTTAACCTGTAAAATCTGCTTTAACTCTGGGTATTAGAATTGTATTCAGTATTGCAGATGCATAACTGTTTACCTCTGCCCAAATAAACAAGGATTCCTTTACTGTTTTCTGTGTACTTTTGCTCTCAAGGGCCAGCATCTGTGACTTTCCTTGGAGGACTATCGTAGGGCTAATAGACCCGCTTTGACCAATGTTATTGACTGAATTGTGTCTCCTCCAAAATTTATAATAAAGTTTCAAAGCTTAGGACTTCAGAATGTGGCCATATTTAGAGATAGGACCTCTAAAGAGGTAGGTAAGTTAAAATTATTCCTGTAAGGTGATCCTTAATCCATGTCATTACAAAAAAAAATTAGGACCCAGGCAACATACAGATGACCATGGGAGGACACACCAAGAAGATGGCAAGCTACAAGTCAAGGAGAGAAGCATCAGAAGAAACCAAATCTGCCAATATCTTGATCTTGAACTCTAGAAGTCTGTGAAAATAATTTTCTGATGTTTAAACTACCTAGTCTGTGGTATTTTTATTATGGCATCCTTAACAAACTAATATAACTATATGTGCAGAAAAGTAGGACCTGCCTAAAGATATGTGTACTTACAGTTGCCTCCTAACTAATGATTAACTGGCACAGAAGTGTTATAGTCAAATTTCTTTGTCTTGAGACAATTCAAACTCTGAGGTATAATTTATACCAATAGTTTCCTGAAGGTTTAAGCTGAAGCTAAGCCTTTGACAGAAATTGTACCTTTACTTGGTTTCCTTCTCCTACCCTATTACTGCTTTCTTCTAGGAATATTTTTATTAACAAACCATTTACAAATCAATGGTAGTTGTAGTTTCAAGGTCTACTTTTATGAGACCCATTTTAAGAGAAAGTATTTATCCTGCTATCTTTCTCCCTATGGATTACCATATGTTGACTGGTCCCTTGTTCAATATTCACTGACCTTGTCAAAGTAGCCAAATTATACAACTCTCTGGAACTGACAGTGATGCAATTTCCAGAATGCAGCTTTTGTGATTTCCCTTTACTGAGCCCAAAATATATCTAAAGATATTTTAAAATTACAAAACATAATAGAGAATTGGTATTTATGAAATCATTGACTTATCTACAAAGTATTTTTTTGCGCTGTGTTTATGACTTGGTTAAGAAAAATAGTAGTTAAATGAATAAGTATATAGAATCCAGAGTTTTGCCATCTAACAGGAATATGACCAGGGCAAGTCTGTGATACTTGAGCACTTTGTATATGAGCACATCCATTGATAATATAGGAGCAATAATATGTACATCAGCACAGCCATTGATAATATAGGAGCAATAATACAAATTTCATAAGCTGTTTTTTCTTAGGACTGAGTTTGCACATTCAAAATATGTCAATAGTAAATGCCCAGTAAATTATAACTACTTTGCTTTTACTTTCTATTCAATGCTTTGTTTTTATTCTTGAAAATAGAGCTAAGACAAGACTTCTCTTTCCAAACTTCTTTCCATGGCCTAATTGTGAAAGCATGCATCCTTCTTTGCCTTCTTCTGGAGAACATTTTCTAGCATTTGATCCAACAGATATTTACATTTATTTAACACACAATTGTATGTAAGCCATTGATCTAATTAATAGTAATATACCAGTAAACAAGGCAAAGTTTAAGGCAACAACAATACATAAGACTCAAGTAAAAAGCGAAATTATGGCCGGGCTTGATGGCTCAGCCTGTAATCCCGCGCTTTGGGAGACTGAGGTGAGTGAATTGCCTTAGCCTGCGGGTTCGAGACCCGCCTGGGCAACTTGGTGAGACCTCATCTCTACAATAAATCAAATAATCAGCCGGGTGTGGTAGCGCGCACCTATAGTTCCAGCTACTTGGAAGGCTGAGGCGGAAGGATCGCCAGAGCCCAGCAGGTCGAGGCTGCCGTGGCCGGAAGCGGCCACTGCACTCCAGTCTGGGCAACTGACTGAGACTCCAACTAAAAAAAAAAAAAAAAGCGAAATTATAATCTACCATGTTTCCATTTGAGATAGTGACTCAGTTGGAAATTGTGGAGTCAATTTATATGGGAATCAATCAACAAAAACCTCTAGGAATAAGTGGCATTTGAATAAGACCAAGACATATAAGGAAAAACCAATCATGAAGAGGGTCAGTGTGAAAGACTTCCTTGGCAGAGAAAACAACAATTACAATGGCTCTGGGATAGGAAATAATTTTGTTGGAAGTTACTAAATAAAGTAATGAGATTATGCATTAAAACTTCAGAACTCCCTAACTCAAATAGGGAGTCCTTTTGGGATATTCCTTATATGCAAAAAAAGCAAGTCACCTTATATTAAAACAACAGCAAATGAAAGTCATGTACCATATAACTTTGAAATTTTTCTACAATGTTTTCTGTGTAAAATGGCTGGTCAGAATACTGAGAGAATACTGAGAGAGTTATAAACATAACATGCAAAACAGTCATTTATAATTACCTAGAGTTTTAAATATTTAGACTTATTTGCTTAAAATAATGCTGAGGTCTCAGAAGACCAGAGAAGCACAGAGAGGTTAATAAGAAAAGTAAAATGTCAAGTATCTGCTCACGTTTGCCCTGAAGTAACTCCTAGACACTATCGTTCAAATTGTACAGCAACTTGTTCAATACACATTTCTCCTAAAATCTGTGCTTTTTTCTAATTTTGTACAGATGAGTTTAAAATTTTCCCCAATAATACTTGGTTCTGAGGTTCTAAATGTTCACCAAAGATAACATTAAAAAATTCAATTATGCTATTTTTTTTCCAAAAGGAAGAAACCCCTACCATAATCAGTGAAGCTATTTTTAAATTGCAGTAAGGCAGGAATGAAGGTACAAATTAATGAGCTGATGTCATATTAATGTAGTCTTTTTGATCTTGTAATCATGAGCTCTTTACAAATCATGTTTGGTTTCAAGATTATAATTCGAGACTCCTGGTTGCAGACATATAATTTAAATACCATTAAAGGAAGCTCCAGATGTTTCAGGGGAAACATCTTTTATATTTAAGAATGAAGTCACAAAAGAAATCTTGTCTAACTAGCTGTGTGCTCGTGGACAATTTTCTTTGCCTCTCAAGGCCTTGGATGCTCTATTTAGATTGGTTTATTCTCAAGGCTCTTTCGGCTTTGACACAATAAGAAAATGATTCATGGTTGATATATCTGAAAACATAAGTCATAAAACAAATAGTCTCAGAATAAGGCAGGTAATAAATGTTTAACTATTATAAGAAAAAGAAAGAGAGGAAGGAAGGAAGGAAGGAAGGAAGGAAGGAAGGAAGGAAGGAAGGAAGGAAGGAAGACATCTTAAGCTACCCAATTCTTTTGGAATGACCATGTTTTATGATTCTTCTTTAAGATTCATGTTGCCTACATGCTGATATGCCTAGAGAATTTAAACTTCAAAATATAGGTCGTGCTTCTTTGTAATGAGGGTGGATTAAAAGCAGAACTTTTATTATGTCTGTGACAACTCTTTTTTAAACCTTTAGGATCCTTTGTCTAGGTGGAAAAGCTTTTACAACAAAACATTTTGCTTAATGTAGGGAAAAAAGGGTAATTTTTTTTTAAAGGGAAAATAATCCAACAACCAAAAACTTGACATTTAAAAGTGTTCTGAAAACAAAACAAAAATCTGAATTATAAAAAAATTTATATCAAAATGACTATGAGGTCAGAAACAGTTCCTAAGAGAGAAGGTAAAATAACATTTTTATTTTTTTAAATGAGTGTTTTTGTTCTTCTCTGAATATTCTTCATTAAGTACTAGCTATTTATTTATTGAAGGTCAGGAATTTTAGCTTAAGTGCTAAAACAATTGGATGAAGCATGTAGTGTGATTTCTTCAAGGACCACTCAAGGAATTTTTCCTCCTTTGTGGTTTAAACACTTTCTGTGGTGCTTTTTTGACAGATATGTGGTTATGAATATTTATAGTATTGCCAAACATGAAAAATAAAATGTTTTGTTCCAGCTCTACGATGAAATGTATATGAGCTTTTGGAGAAAATAGAGAGGAATGGTAACAAATGATTTATCTTTGAAACTGAACATCTAGACTGGATTCTTTTGACATATAAGGCACTGTAATTGAGTAACTTCATAATGTATAGATTTATTAATTCATTTTTTAAACTTTCATTGCTTTAATTTTCCCTGATAAAAGTAAACTGTACTAACTGAGTCCATTGTTTCACAAGTATTCCATTAAAATTTGTAGGTGTTCTGTTTTTAATTGCAAACAGAATTATTGTGTATTCAAAAAGCTAAATAGATGACAAAAAACTGGATACAAAATACCAAATATTAAATAGAATCTTAAACTACATCATATTTCTCACAGCTTTTAAGTCCTGAAGCTAATTACTTTTCACATACACTTGAATAGTTTTATTGAAGAAGGGATCATATTTTTTTCAACAACTTTGGTTATAAATGCCTTAAAGAAAGAGCACATGACTTTAGTTATACTCTGATCAAATATGTAACAGGATTTGGTTATAGTCACATACCTACTTTAAGGAGACCAATATTTCTGCCACACCTTCTGAATTCTTGAGAACCAAGGTCAAGTTGTAAGTGATGTTTTTAAAACAAATACGATTGCATTTTAGGAAACCTGGACAAGGCCAGTAACAGAAGAAAGAAGAGACAACACAAGCCTATCTAATAATGCTGGTCCAGTAAACATGACTGAATACTGGGTCTCATGGATTGGTTTATTGGAGAAAGAGGGGTAATGGAAAATAATAAATTATCTAGACTTATTTCCCATCTGTCAGTAACTAAACCACAGGGCATTAACTTCCACCTACTTCTGGATTTTTTTATATGTGAGAGAGAATGATGTCTCTCTGTGCCTCTCTCAGTATCAACTAGGAAACATCAGAATGGGGGTGATGGGTACATGGGAACACAATGTAGGTTGCATTTCTATGAAACTACTTAGAACCCATACAGAACTTGCTCTGAAAGTAGTAGCTAGAACAAGAGACATCTTGGCATTGAGTGATTTCCTTATTGAATAATAAGCAGTAAACCGTGGTATTTAAAAACTTATATAAGAAGAAAAGTGTATGGCATGTATTTTATTTCTAATTGCTTCTTTTAAATTATTCAAATATTGTAATCCTTTCTCAACTGTGTATTTCAGGGTCACATCCACAAATTGTAGGATACTTCTTCAATAATTCTGGACTAGGTATATATGTGCAATTGTTAGTCAGTACTTATAAGTTCACAATGCCAAGGCTATGTACCTCACTAATACCGTACTTCAGTCCATAAATATTTGGTTCTTTTATAGCCATTCTTCATCTTTTGCCTGCAGCTTTCCATGAAATCAGTCTTATTTATAATTAATTTCACATTACTGTGTGTGTGTGTGTGTGTGTGTGTGTGTGTGTGTGTGCTAGTGCAATATAACTGCTGAATTTTTAAACTGAATAGTCCATCCTGCTCAGCATTGTCAATGTCAATTATTTCCAAAGTTTGGTGTACCAAATATCTTGTAAGTTAAGTAATTTACATAACTATCAAAAATTAAAATAGCACAAAAAGAAAGTCTAAGGAGTTGGGAGGAAAGAAATCATAGTTTGAAAATATAAAACCAAAAGAAAATTAGCATATAAAATGCATGTCATCCTCTTCTTTCCTCTTTCTCCTTTTTTCCCCTTTCTCCTTTTTCATCTTCTTTTCTTTCTTGGATAAAGGTAATTTGTATCTTATTATATTTATTATCTTGTTATTTATTTATGTATTTAAGTACTTAGACGATAAATATAAAAATTTCACTAGTAAATATGTCATGAAATAATTTGTGGCCACAAAAACAAAACTTTTAAACAACCCTCAGGCATTTATTTAATTATCTCTGAATTTAAGATCTAAACTTTCCCAAGAATAACCCTGATGCAACAAATATGCAATTTACAGTTTAACTAAGTCTTGACAATATCAAATTATTAGATAGTTGGGAATGTAATCTAATACAGACCAAAAACAATGTTATGTGAATATATTTGAATGAATTATTCCAGAGAAACTGTTAAAGTCAATCATTGTGAGAATTTCAGCAGTAAAATCTGATTTCCAAGGAGGAAATATTTTTACTAATCTAGGATAGGTGAAGAATAAATGAATGACATTATTCTTTGATGTTAATGATTCTCATTATCACCATTGTCACTATTATTTTCTTTAAAATAAGACTTGATGGGAAAGATATAGGAAAAGAGAGAAAACCTCTTATTTGAAATAGGTTAATTTTAGGGAGACTTTAGTTGAAAACTCATTGAGAGAGTAAAACTATTATTTAAAGACTTGAATTCAGTAGAAAGGAAAGTTTGAGTTAAGACAAAGGCATTGCAAAAGCCAAAGCTTTTGTAGATGTGTAGATGAAGGCTCATAGGTAGCAGTCCTCAAAGAAAATAGAGAGTAAATTTCTTTTTGCAGGTCTTAAAGATGTCAGACTCTCTGAACCCGCCCTCCCACAAAAGATGACTTTGCAGGGCCATTTCAATATATGCCAAAGAAAAACATTTTGGGGTAAAATGTTTGTATTTCTTTGAGGATCTGCTCTCTGTCATGTAATACCATACCAGGGTCAGACTGGAAAGTAAGCCATATTATACCAAGATAATTTTTAAAAAGTGCTTAATAGATTTCATAGTTTGTAAAATATAATTTAACTCTTGCCTTGCATGGCCTTAGGTCTTGTTTATAATCTGGTATATTGACAAATTAATCTTAGGAAATGTCTGTTTTTCAGACTTATGATCTGTATTTTAACTTTAATTTTGGCCAATTGTGCCTAAACTCCAAAAGGAAGGGGTTATAACAGTGTGTCTGACTTCCATTCCCATCATGGCCAAGACTTCACTTTTTCAGGTTTCTTTGGAGTCCCCTTAACCAAGAGAGGTTTTATTCATTCATTTAAGAGCCTTTTTTGTTGTCTAAGGAAGCATCAATAAAATTTTTTTTGTAAAACCACGGGCTGTTTGTGTGAAAAGATATTATGATCAGATTTCATTTGTGTGATCATAATAGATGAACATTAGTATAATCCCTATAGGTCATAGTCACTCTGAAAACAGATATTTTAGAATTATTTTTCAATATTTCTTTGGACCACAGAGCCTAGGTTGAAAATCATAATTCATGTTTCACAGGAAACATCTTAAGTTCATGCAATGTATAAGCTTGACATCCTCTAATCTTGAAAATTCCAAATATCTATTTACCCATTTCCATTATGGGAAGAGAAGAATTAGTTTTTTGTTTTTGTTTTGCTTTGTTTCTTTTAAAAAAAAATCTAATCTAGATTTTTAAAACATCATTCTTATAAAAATTTAATTCTCATTGCAGATATCTTTCACCCTTTTGGATAGATGTATTCAAAGGTATTTTAAATTTTTGTGGCTATTGTAAATGTGGCTGTTTTCTTGATTTTGTTCTCAGTTTGTACATTGTCAGTCTACAGAAATGCTACTGATTTTTTGAGCATTGATCTTGAAAGACATAACGTGGATTTAATATATACAATGAGCAGCCATTTTAACAATGCCTAAATCACATCATTCTCTAGCAGTTCACTTAACTTACCTTCTAATCACTAGCCAAGGACAGAACCAGTTTCTCAGAGTTAGTTATTGATAGTTGCTTTACAACCTCCTCCCCGGCATGTTACAAATTAGCTTTTTTAATTCAAGTATTTACCTCCATCCATAAGACCCAGGTTAACCTAATTGACCCTTCACGACCTTCCTGACAGACAGACTCTACCACCATGGCAACAATCATGACACTAACCCATCCATCTGCCTGTTGTCCATCACCTGATGTCAGTCTTGCACTTACCTGCCCCTTCATGATGAGGTGGAGCAGGCTACCACTCAATCACCTTAATGACATTCTTTCTAATAGGGGAAGGATTAAAAAGATTTAATCACAAGCAGTCAATCGCCATTGCTTTACTAGACTCTGGTGTGGCCATTTGCTCTTTAAAGTATGGCTGCCACCATGTTTTCTGGCTTTGACATCCTTCCCTAACTTGGTTATGTAAAACTCCTCTTTCTCTTTCTTTCTCTCTTTTTCTCTAATTTACTCTCTAAATAAACTATATTCAAAATAAACTATATTTAAAAATTTAACTTCTGTGCAATTCTTTGCATCTTTCATGTGGCTCGGGATGGCACATCAGACACTCAGCGGGCCTGACCTAACATTCTGGAGGCCCCACTGGAAGTGTGACCTACCAGATTTTATATCCTGAGACTTTACTGAAGTTACTTATCAAAGACAGGAGTTCTTTGGTGAAATCTTTAGGGTTTACTAGATAGAGAATCACATCATCTATAAAGAGAGATAACTACATTTTTCTTATTTGGATACATTTCATTTCTTTTTCTTGTCTTGCTCTGACTTGGACTTCCAGTACCATGTTAAATAGAAGTAGCAGACTCAATTTTTTGGTTTATTGATTGGAAGAATCAGTATCATTAAAATGTCCATAGTGTCCAAAGGAATCTACAGATTCAATGCAATTCCTATCAGACTACAAGCAACATTTTTCATAGATTTAATAAGCAATGCTTAAGTGTACGTGAAGTAAAAAAGAGCCTGAGTAGCCAAAACAAGCACAAAGAACAAATACAGAGACATCATATTACCATACTTCAAACTTTACTAGAAGGCTGCAGTAACCAAAACATCATGGTAGTGGTACAAAAATAGACACAGACCAATGAACAGAATAGTGAACCCAGAATTAAAGCTGCTTACATATAACCCACTGATCTTTGATAAAGTCAACAAAAATAAACATAGGCTAAAGGACACCATATTAAATACCTTCCTTTCACCATATATAAACCTTAAGATGGATTAATGACTTAAATGTAAGACGTCAAACTATAAAAATTCTAGAGAAAGCCTAGGAAACACTCTTTTGAAGAATGGACTAGGCAATAAATTTATGATCAAGTCCTGAAAAGCAAATGCAGCTAAACAAAAATTGACAAGTGAGACCTAATTAAACTAAAGAGTTTCTGCACTGCAAAATAAACCATCAAGCAGAAGAAACAGACAAGCTACAGAACAGAAGAAAATATTTGCAAACTGTGCATTCAGCAAAGGCCTAATATCTAGAATCTATAAGGAACTTAAACAAATTGACAAGAAACAAATAACCCCATTAAAAATTGGTCAAAAAACATGATCTTCTCAAAGAAAGACATATAAGTGGCCAAGAACATGTAAAAAAGTTCAACATCATTAATCAACAGAGAAAAGCAAATCAAAACTACAGTAATATGATATCTCACACCAGTCAGAGTGGCTATTGTTAACAAGTAAAAAACAACAGATGTTGGCATAGTTGTGTAGAAAAGGAAACACATATGCACTGTTGGTGAGAATGTAAACTGGTTCAGCCCCTGTGGAAAGTAGTTTGAAGATTTCTCAATGAACTAAAAATAAGTTCACATTCAACCCCTCTACTAGGTATATACCCAAAGGAGCATAAATCATTCTACCAGAAAGACACCCGCATTCATATGTTCTTTGCAGCACTATTCACAATAGCAAAAACATGGAACCAACATATGCAGTAACAACAAAAAAATGAAATTATGTCCTTTGCAGCAATGTGGATACAGCTGGAGACCATCATTCTAAGTGCATTAACACAGAAACAGAAAATGAATACTACTTGTTATCACTTATAAGTGGGAGCTAAACACTAGAACACTGGATAAAAAGGATACAGGAATAAAAACATCGGACACAAGAAAACTCCTAAAGTGAGGATGGAGAAAAGGGGATATGGGCTGAAAAAAACTACTCATTGGTTACTATGCTCACCACCACAGGTGATGAAATCAATAGAAGCTCAGACTTCATCATCGTGCAATATAGCATGTAACAAACCAGCACATGTACCCACTTTTAAAATTCTAAAATTAAAAAAATATATAAATATAAAAATACACATGATTGTGATTTAAAAGAAACAAGTGCCTTGATTTTTCATTAGCAGACAGTGTATTTTGAGATCATTTTCCATTAAATGTGTTGTATTTTTATTAACCCATTCACATAATTTTTTTAAAATGTACACATTATTTAATTCAGAATATAAAAAATGGAATATATGTATTACAATTCTTTAAAACTTGGAAACTTAAAAAATATTGATATAATTATTTTATTCTTAAGTTTAGTCATTATGTCCCATTATATTTTCCTGTTTCCTATTGCTTCAAATATTTTTTTCCCAAAATTTCTAAAAGTTAAAATTGGACTACGATAATGCAATTGTTAGAAAGCAAAGATACTTCATTCAGCTTCTTTTTACAATTAGAAATGCATTAATTTGTATTTTTTCTATCAAAGTTGTAGAATAAAAATAACAATTTTTTGATCCTTATTGATCCACTAAAATAGACCCTAATTCAAAATCTTTAAATATTGTGGGGAGATTGGTTCAAGGGGGACAAATTCTTTCAGTGTTTCTTTTTCCCTTCCTGACTGAATAATAGAATATCGGTTAAAACTTTAGGAAAATTATCGCTACTTAAAAAATAGTTGGCTGGACTCGGTGGCTCAGCCTGTAGTAATCCCAGCACTTTGGGAGACCAGGGGGAGTGAAGTTCCTGAGTCCATGGTTCAAGCCCGGGCAACTTGGTGAGACCACATCTCCACAATAAATAAAAAATTAGCCAGGCATGGTAGCACATGCTTGTAGTTCTGTTTACTTGGAAGACTGAGGTGGAAGGATCACTGGAGCCCAGCAGGTCGACGCTGGGGTGGCTGTAAGCATGCCACTGCACTCCAGGCTGGGTGACAGAAAGAGACTCCAACTCAAAAAAAAAAAAAAAAGGTGTTACCATAATAAAATAGTTTTTAAAATTTGTTTGTGAGTTGAGAGAAAATTCTGGGGAAGGAAAGGGAAATAGAAGTTAAACAGGAGAGACAATGAGGTCTTTCCTCTTTGAGCTAACAAAGATACTCCAAATCTCTTTTAAAATGGTAACAATTAAGAAAGTACTAAGTTGCACAATTGCTTCTTTCAATTGGATATGAATGTTCTTTTTTTTTCTTTATAACAAAAGGCAAGACTTGGATCTCAGAGGGAAAACAAAATTCAATGAAAACTCTCTTTATGAAGTTCCTATGCAGATAATCTACAGTGTTCTACAGAAATTTAGACTCTGAATCGCATTAGAATTAAGAACAGATAATGCAGTCTGCATTTAAATTTTAAATCTGCACGTGGTAGCCTGCATTTATTACTAAGCTTTAACTTATAGGAGAGCAGATGGTTCTCTGTGCGCCAGATCAAATACTGTCAACTACTTATTTGATCATCTGCATTGGGTTTTTGATTTAAATAATTGAGCTTTTGCAGTCAGTGCTTCTGAAATCTGACCTGCTTCTTGCAGCTTTTCTGACTGTGGCAACCGTTTTTTGGCTCTTGACCAAGAACTATTTACATCAGTCTTTTTAATATGTTAATCCAAGAATAAAAATTTGTATTAAAAGTGTTCATACTCCCTCATAGTATGTGATGTTCTGTACTGTGTTTCAAACAATCAAATAGATAAGACTGTGATATATTAAACAATTAACCACAAAGAAGAGAAAATAGATTGATTGGGCCCCAGTAAACTCTTTCCTGTATCCTATACCTTTTTCTACGTGGCTTTGACATTTCTCCCTTTAAGAGGTGGAACATATTTCCTCCACCTTGTGTATTTCCTCCACGCTTGTTCTGATCTCCTAACTTGTTTCGACCAATAGAATATAGTGTTCGGAACAACGTAATAGTAATAAGCCTTCACATTTCTACTTTGCCCTTTGCCCAGACTTATACATATGGGTTATCTCAAGATCAACAGAGGCACATACCTGACTTATAACTGACTGTTCACACTACCAGAAGTTTTATATGAGAAGAACAACACAGCTGAGCACAGTCTAAATTGCCAATTCCCCAAAAGGAAAGCTAAATAAATTATTAGTTTAAGCCATAAAGCTTTGGGATGTTGACTAACTAGCAATAGTTCGCTGATACAACCTCTATTTTATTTTCCACTGAGCATTTTTTTTCCCTACATGGCTCAGGAATTCAAACAAACATGGATTTGAAACCTGGCAGTCTTTTCCTGTTTGTTTACCTTTGACAAATGTCTTTAACTCTTGTGTACCTCTGCTTATTTATTCAGTCAACAGATAGTTAATTAAGTTTCTATTCTATGCCAGTCACTGTGCAAGGCACTGTGGATAGAGTGGTGACCAAAGAAGAAGTTAATCATTTATGGACCATTTGTTCTATAAAGATAATATTATCCTTATCTTAAAATCGCTAAAGGTGAAGGTGTCCACACAGGGTTAATAAGAATTCTGGACAGGATAATAGTTATAATTAAACATTATTCAGACTGCAATTTGACTCAATTCCTTCTGAGCGAAAGTCACTAGATACTGACCATTTGCATCCCTACTGTTCTTACAAACATAATTTCTGATATTAGAATCACAAGGCTTTGTTTAAGATATATAGGATTTCTGACATTAAAATCATAAGGTTTTAGTTAAGAATTGCTTAAGATGTTTTTCAGATCCCAAATTCCAGCAAAACGACTGATACCAACCAGTCTGAAGACCCCCAAAGAGGAACAGAATCAGCATGAGCATAGTTTCTTCATCCTCCTATTCTGTGACTTCACCCTCTACTCTTTGACCAATCAACCGTCTTCACACTTTGGGTACTCTAAAACCCTTAAAACCCTTAGCCACAAACTCTTTGGAGAGACAATTTGGTGTTTCCACCCATCTCCTTTTTCGACAACTCTACAGTTAAATCTCTTTCTTTGTTGCAACTTGGTGCCTTGGCATCTTGGCTTGCTGCATATACTGGACAACAGATCTATTACAGTTACATGAGGAGGAAATTTAGTGATGAATATATAATAAACAAGTACATGAATGTCCATTGCACAAACTGTTACCATCCTCCAAGTATCTTTCAAGAGGAAAGGATGCATTTTTTAAGAAATGATCTCTCATAGTTTTAAAACAAACTCACTATTCAGTTTAAAAAGTAGTGTCAGACTGAATGGTATTAAGATCTTGATTTTATCATTATTACCTATTACTCAGCCTTCTAAATTCTGTTTCCTATTCAATAAAACAGTGCTAATATTCTAAAAGATTTGTACTATTATAGATCATCTCTTCAATTTATTTGTCTTAAGATTACATATTGACTCTGAAATCTTTGCGATCACTGCTACTTCTAATTTGTATCCTAAGAAACAATCAAAAGCATAAAACATTGGTTAAGCTGTTCATGATGTAGTTTTATTCAAGGTGCCTAAATGCATATGACATTAACTTTTTTTTTCTGTAGTTATAGAAGCTACAAAGAGTGTTACTGAGCCAATCCCCATGTGAATTTCACAGATTGCTTCGTTGAACTGAGAACATGATCAGAACATCCAGGAACTTCAGATCATTAGTCATTTCATAGAGGAAAACAGATGGCTTCCCTAGAAGAGGGAATTTTCACCTCCCACAGAATTTGGACACCATTACAGAAGTAGGCCTAATTGTTCACAGAAGCATGTATAAGTAACATTCAATTGGAATGTCTCACCTTTATGATGCATGTATGCACATATAAAATCTACTTCATTGACAGAAAGAACTCCCAAATAGAGAAGAACCATGAATTTACCCAAGCATGTCATCATGTATATATACCTGGTAAGAGTATAGGGGTATATAGAATGTCTGAATATACTTCTTCAGGAATTGCTCTACAGAAAAAAATAGCATTCATCATATACACTTACTATATAAATAAGTGTGTTTTTAGTCCTTGATACTATTGATATTTTGGGCCAGATAATTATTTATCGTGAGGGGCTGTCCTGCACATTAAAGCATGGTTGCAGCAACCCTCGTCTCTCCCCAGTACAAGCCAGTAACACCAACTCCACCAATTGTAACTATAAGAAATGTCTCCAGGCACTACCCAATGTCCAGTGATTGTTTTTGGTTAAAAACTATTGCTAGTCCGACTTGGTGGCTCAGCCTGTAATCCCGCGCCTTTGAGAGGCTGAGGTGAGTGGATTGCCTGAGCCTACGGGTTCAAGACCTGCCTGGGCAGCGAGACCTCAACTCTACAATAAATTAAAAAAAAAAAAATCAGCCGGGCATGGTAGCTCATGCCTGTAATTCTGGCTACTCGGAAGGCTGAGGCGGAAGGATTGCTGGAGCCCAGCAGGTCGAGGCTGAGGTGGCTGGGAGCGGCCACTGCACTCCGGTCTGGGCGACAGAGTGAGACTCCAACTCAAAAAACCCCCCCCAAAACTATTGCTATACAAGTATCAGAATATCAGAAGAGAAAATAAGTATGCTTATATTTATCAAAACCTAAAATAGGAGGGTGATAAAAGGCATGAAATCCAACTTTATTATATTAGTATAGTTTTATTTCTCATTTATCTATTATTTTATCTCCCTTTAGATATGAGATATAAGGCTAGAGACAATAAGGAGAAGCAAATTCCTGTCATTTTTTCTGTAAGAACATAAATTCCCCTGCTGTATCATCAAATATAATTTCATCTTGTTTTATAGTGTGACTTCAGCAATCAAATGGTAAAGAAAAAAAGGGATGCTGGATTTCAAAGGGAGTGTGTAGTTGGGGTCTTACAGTGGTATAGCAAATGAAATCAGAAACTGAATTAATTAGTTTTTATTCCTGTCTTTTATCACTGCATCAGTGTGCCATTTGTATTAGTTAGCTAGTACTGCCATAACAAAAGTACCATATACTGGATGGATTAAACAAAAGAAATTTATTTTTCTACAGTTTTGGAGGCTAGAAGTTCAAGATTATTGTGTCAGCAGAGTTGGCCCTCTCTTCTTGGCTTGTAGATATCCATCTTCTTTATTTATGTCTCTATCTTAAACTCTTTTTCTTATAAAGATATCAGTCATATTGAAAAGGGAAGCATTTTGGTTACCCTGTTTAAGGTAACTTGTTTAACTTAATTATCTTATTTGAACCCCTATCTCCAAATACAGTCATATTCTGAGGTAATGGGGGTTAGGGATTTAAAATGTAAATTTTGAGGGGACACAATTTCTCCCATAATATTACCCCTCTAAGCCTCCATTTCTTTATCTGTAACACAAGGAAGCATAATACCTACTTCATAGTAAGGTGCCATGCAAATTAAATCAAGATAGGTAGGTGGATAAATAGGTAGCATTTAGTATAGTGTCTAAAACAAAACTAGTCTACCACAAAATTAACTATCATAATAATATTATAATTTTACTTTGACTAAAAATATGAACAGTAAATAGCATTTGGCTACCATGATGGGTAGTGCTGAAAAAGATGCAGATGTGAAACAGATGCAGGTGAGGAAGCATGCAAATCAAGGAAGGAAAAAGTAAAAACAATATACGAAAGCACAGAAGTCCATTTGAAAAGTGAATGATAATTTCTTGATTCTAATATTAATAATTTTTCTATTTTAATTTGGAAAAAAATTTAATCAAAATATGTCTTACTCTCAACATGCTCATTTAATTTTTTTATTTTAAATAATACTTTAAATATTTTAAATAATATTATTTTTTAAATAATACTGAGTAATCTATCACAGAAACAAAGAACTGTGTTTCACATGTTCTCACTTATAAGAGGACCGTGAACAATTATCGTAATACTATAAGAAAAGGATTGGCAGTAGTGGGAAACTGTCGGGGGTGACGGGGTGATGCAGGATTGGTAGTAGTGGGAATCTGCTGGGAGAGGGGGAAATGCATCATCAGCAAGGGTACCTGCATAGTGAACATTTGTATACCTAACCCAGAATTGTACCCCACATCTTTAAAATAAAAAAAGTAAAAGTAAAAAATAAAATAAAATAAAAAACCAAAAAAATGGAATGATTTTAAGTTCCGAGTTCAAGAGAAACTTCGTTGTCATGGACTGTCATAAAAAAAAATTTCCTTGATTCCAACTTACTCTTAAATAGTTTTCTGCTATGGCTAGTCATATGACTCAGGAGATAAAGTAATTACATGTCACTTAGAATATGGCAAAAACCTATAATAGTAAAAATATGGGTAGGCAGAGAATGTCCCATGACAAAGGCTTGCTTGCTTTGGATTTTTTCTGTTCTTCATAATGCATAAAATGTTTCACTGAGCCTAAGTGACTTTGGAAATGGAAGTGTCAATAATAATACTGGGTAAGGGAGGAGAAGGAGTTGTCCATGATGAGACAATAATGAGCTGGGTATTGGACAGGTTGAGTTGATGAACTAAGCTGCACATGAGAGACCATGCACTGTTGTTCACAGTCCCTCACCCACTCTTCAGAAAGTAAAAAATATAGCTGTTGAGACTGCAGTGAACACGTGATGCCGTTTTTCAATCCTGGCCTCTTTGTTGACTGGCAGTAGAACTATATAAAAAAACACTTTTATGAGGAACACTTGTTTAAGTAGCTGATTTCATGTGATCCTGAAGTTTTATATTTTTATACATACACACACACATATATGTATACATGTATGCACATATATATATATTTATATATATATATTTTTTTCTCTCTCTCTATATATATATGATTATTCTTATTCTCGGCCAAACACAGTAATACATGAAATGCAAATATGTAAAATCAATTTCTGGTGTATATTTTGAAGGAAAATTTTTATTATAGTTGCACATTAATAACTTGATTAATAATTATAAAGAAGACATATTTATAATCACAAATCAAATTTCAATTTGAATTCTCAAAACTCATAGGGAAAGAGAAATTATTTTACCCATTAGACCAAAATCCTTTTGAAATCAAAACTTCTTTATAGGTCATATTTTATTGCCTCCAGAACCTCTGTACTTTTCAGGAGTCTGTTTCAGTTGTCAGTGTAAGCCCTATGTAAGTGTTATTCAATTTAAAATAGCCTGATTTTGAATGTCAACCACAGCTATTGAGGCACTTATATTACTTAACCTTCTTTATTCTTAGTTTGTTTTTTCTATAAAATGGTGATAACATTTGATGTCAGCATTTCACTAGGAGGATTAAGTGAAATTATTAATATGTGAAGCACATCTAGTGAAACATCAGTTCTGTAGTAGGCACATGATAACAAGTTTCTCTCTATCTCTTCTATCCTCAGTGAACAGGGAAACATAAATCAATGTCTAATGAGATGTAAGAACAGAGAAAGTTGCATTTTCACACAAGCAAGTTTCTGATAATTTATTAAAACTTAGAGTTTTTTTGTGGAAATACATTTCAAATTATAATTTGAATTCATATAGCCTGGGAACACTAAAGCACACCATACAACACAAAAGCAAATATTTACAAAGATGGATGCACAAGAGCATTTCCATTACCACTGCATTTCCCCACAGGACTCACCTGACCTGAAAAGATTTCTATGTGTTGCTACAATGAAATAAAATAGGTACATTTCCTCCTGAAGGTATTAGAGAAAACGTTTCCAGAATGCCTCACTGAAAGAAATAGAATCCAGTCCTTTGTTGCTTTCAGGACACACAATGTAAGGCCCAATTCATAGACACACAGACTTATTGCTCACTATGTGGGGAACTCTGAGTTCTACTTCATAAAGTGACACCCAGACAAGATCAAAACAAGTCTAAATTTCAATCAACTTTTGTCTCACTGTCTTTGCATTTCTATTTTGTCATTTTGTTTATCTAGTATTTATATCCATTAGTTGAACACCTGGCTGTAGCAGTAAATATTTTTATAACAACATGCTAAAATGATCTTTTTGCATGTAACCATCATGATCTTTTCTCTATTATCATACATATATACCTCTATGTTGATGACAAAGCATACTCCCTCTACACTACAGTTCCTTAACAATTTCTGCTAGATTTTGAAAATATTCCGAGATAACTAAGTTCGTAATTTTGTGCTCAAAATGTTGAAAACATACCAATTGACTATCTACACAGTAAACAACATATATTCTTATTAAAACCACTCAATAGCCAAAAGAGATAATTATGATATCAATTGCATTTTAGAGTTGCAGAGCATGGAAAATTAGCCTTAAAAAAGCCAAGTAACCTACTCAATTTTCCAGAGTTTGTAAGAAGTATGCCTGACTTTAATATTTCCAATCTTTTTGTCACTCTTACCTCAAGGAGAAAGAGTGCAAAGTAAAAACAATAGGATAGAACAACCTTCAGCTTTGCTGGTAGATAGTTCTCGGTTCCATTGAAAATGATAAGAAATAAATGCCTTTAAATTTCCATCAAGTTTAAAATCTATATGTAAAGCTTCATGGCAACAGTAATCTTCATTTTAATTTACTTTTATTTAGGTCCCTCTCAAAGGATTTTGTCATGAAAATAAATTCTCTAAAATTAAGAGTTTTGGAATATAAATGAAGACACATTGGAAAAGATATGCAAGCACAAAATGGATTTGTGCAGTTCAGTCTTTGGTTTTTCTCAGTTAATTATTCCGTCTACTCTTGTTTTCCATGGTATGTTCCACATAGAAAGTGTTGTAGAATGTACCATGAGAAAGATGGCACCTTTAGTAGAGACCTGTTCAATTTATAATAATGTGTCTTAAAATCAAATCTTGGGGAAGAAAATTGTGAAGGGATGAACATGTCTAATGAAGGCACTATCGGTCTGGTAAGAGAACTGGATGGGTGAATGCATTCAGTGGCAGGACAATGAATCAAGAATAAGAAGACAGATTATTTTCTGTGATCTTAGACACAGTGTGGTGGGTGAATAACCAAGTTCCATACAGGCATGAGAAGTCATAATCAAAAAGATACCTGGAAAGTAGGAACTGACCAGTGGAAAATGTGAGCTTAGAATGAGGGAGTCACTAACAAGGCTGATCTGACTCATGGGCAAATTTCCGAGTCAGGATGCGCAGTTTCTGAATCCTTCACACTTGAGCACTCAAGACAGGACTAACAATCCACAATAAATTTCCCATGAGTTAAGGCTAAAACTAGTACAATTTTTAAAAGTAAGTAATATATATAGAATACTTATTGTGTACTTTGTGCTATTATATTTAAAGCTATTTGCTACAGCTGGCTAGAAAAATGTCAAGCATCATTTTGTGTTTGATCGATTAAAGTGTGTGGTTGATTAAATTATTGTTTAATCAATATTTAATCAACATATTTTTCTTGAAGTTCTTTTTAACAGCTCTTCTTCCTACCTTTTCCCAAAGCACATTGATGTTTTAAACAGTAATGTCTTAAAGGCTGAAAAGTGGAAAGTTGTAAATATTTGTAGATATGAAATATTTTCCATATTAATTGACTTTCTAACTATATAGAATCTTTCTTCCAGAAACCAGTGGGATGACCACAGAATTTACAGACAATTTTAATGGTAAAGGACCTTCTAAGACAATAGGGGTGTTCAACTGATAGGTTGTCTCCTTTACGTGTGTACAATATCCATACCATTTAAAAGCTTAGTATAGTCTACGTTGTGTTTCTAAATAAATATTCTGCCTTAACCAGACTTAAGACAACATCTTTGAGTTTGTATGTTTTCTAGTATGTATGCAAGGCCTGTGTATATGGCCTATAAGAAAAGCTCCTGGGCTTATGAACTGCCTTGGTGTGGGACTGAAATGCATTGTCCCTAGACATGACTTATCTTATTTCCACTCTGGGGTGGATTTGTCGATGACTTCATGTTTATTCTAGATTATGGTGGCTAACGACCACCAAATAGCTAAGAAATTAATTTGTACACAAATAATGACTACCAATAAAAACCCTTCAGAGAACTGATTTTGAGTATAATGTAGGTTCATTGCTTGTACTAATCACTGAACCAATGATTTTGGTAATTCCCTCTGGTGTATTAAAGGCAAGGAAAAGTATCATAGTCACTAAAAATGAGGTATAAAATCTCTTGGAAGTTACCCCTTACAGAAAGTGGGGAGCTATTTTCTTTTTCCTAACAAAAATGATTTTTAAAAAAATTTTAGTTAATAAGCTTGCCCATATCTATTGAGTAAAATCGTTAATAATTGTCCAATTGTAATTCTAAACCATTTTTATATTTACCTACAAATTATGTATAATTATTTTTTATAAATAAAATATATAATGTAAAGATCTAAATTTCTGAAAATGTGTACTATGTATTGGATTACATAAGTTCTTAAAAAGGAGTCTTGAATATGTTCTTTGAAAAGTAAAATCTGATTTTTTTTTCTGGCTATTGTGAATTGGATTGTGTTTTTTTTTTTTTTAAACAGGGTTTCTGTTTATTTATTGTTGGAGTATAGAAATGCAACTGTCTTTTACACATTGATTTTATACCCTGAGATTTTGCCCAAGGCCTTTAGTGCAAGGAGGTTTTTGATAGATCCTCTTGGTTTTCGAGGTATAGAATCATGTGGTCTGCAAAGAGGGATAATTTGACTTCCTCTTTTCCTGTTTGGATACTGCTTATCTCCTTCTCTTGTCTGATTGCTCTAGCCAGGACTTCCAAAACTATGTTGAAAAGGAGGGGTGAGAGTGGGCATCCTTTTCTTATTCCGTTTTTGAGGGAAAATGGTTCCAATTTCTGTCTGTTTAGCAGTATGCTGACTGTGGGTTTCTCGTGGATGGCTCTTACTATTTTGAGGTATGCTCCATCTATGCCTAGATATTCGAGGGTTTTTATCAAAAAGGGGTGCTAGATTTTATCAAAAGCTTTTTCACATCTAATGATATAATCATGTGGTTTTTGATTTTACATCTGTTGACATATTTAATTACGTTTATGATCTTACGAATGTTGAACCAGTCCTGCATCCTGGGGATGAAGCAAGTCTACTTGGTCGTAGGATGATTTTTGAGATTTGTTGTTGAGTCCGATTTGCTAGGAACTTGAGAATTTTTTTTTTTTTTTTTTGAGTTGGAGTCTCACTCTGTCACCCAGACTGGAGTGCAGTGGCTGCTTCTGGCCACCGCAACCTCAACCTGCTGGGCACCAGCGATCCTCCCGCCTCAGCCTTCCGAGTAGCTGGAATTACAGGCGCGCGCTACCACGCCCGGCTAATTTTTTGATTTACTGTAGAGATGAGGTCTCGCTGCCCAGGCGGGTCTCGAACCCACGGGCTCAGGCAATTCACTCACCTCAGCCTCCCAAAGGCGTAGGATTACAGCCTGAGCCACTGAGCCCGGCTGGAACTTGAGAATTTTAACACTGATGTTAATCAAGGATATCGGCCTGTAGTTCTCTTTCTTTGTCGGATTTTTACCTGGTTTGGGTATCAGTGTGATGTTAGCTTCATAAAATGATTTGGGGAGAGTTCCACCTTTCTCAATTGCCTGGAATTCTTTCAGTAGGATTGGTATGATCTCCTTGTATGTTTTGTATAATTTTGCTGGACCATCAGGTCCAGGGTTTTTTGTTGTAGGTAGTTTTCTTATGACATAGTCAGTTTCCTGGATTGTTACTGGTCTATTTAGGGTTTCAATTTCTTCTTGTTTCAACTTGGGGAGCTTGTGTGATGTCAGAAAGTTCTCCATTTCCTTTAGGTTTTCAAGTTTGTTTCTAAATAAGTGTAAATAGTAGTTTCTGATAATCTTTTATATTTCTTTGGGGTCAGTTGTGACTTGACCTTTGCATTTCTGATTGTGTTTATTTGTGCTTTTTCTCTCTTTTTCTTGGTCAGTCTAGCTAGGAGACTATCAATCTTGCTTATCCTTTCAAGGAACCTGCCTTTTGTTCCATTGTGGGTTTTTTGTTGTTGTTGTTTTTTGTTGTTGTTTTGTTTTTTGTATTATCTTTTTGTCTTTTATGTCCCTAATTTGGGATTTTATTTTGGTGATCTGGATTCTTCTGCTGAAGATAGGGTTTTGGTGGTCTTGCTTTTCCAGCTTCCTTAGGTGATTTGTTAAGCTGTTAACTTGTGATCTTTCCCTTTTCTTCATGTGTGTTTGAAGAGAGATGAATTCCCCTCTCAGTACTGTTTCCATAGCATTCTAGAGATTTCAGTAAGATTATTCATTATTTTCATTTCTTTCCAGTTATCTTTTAATCTCTGTTTTGATCTCCATGTTGACCCGGGAGTTGCTTAGCATCATGCTGCTTAGTGTCCATGTATTTGTGGGTTTGGGAGGAACTTTGCTGGCATTGATATTTATTTTTATTCCACTGTGGTCTGAGAAGGTTCGTGGCAGGATTTCAATCTTGTGAAATTTGTTTATGCTTGATTTATGGCCAAGGATGTGGTTGATCTTAAAGTATGTTCCATGGGGCGATCAGTAGAATGTATATTTCATGGTTGTTGGGTGGAGTGTTGTGTAGGTATCAATTAAGTCCATTTGGTCAAGCGTCACGCTGAGGTTCTGGATCTCCTTGTTGATTTTTTGTCTTGATGATCTGTCTAGTCTTGTTATTGGAGTATTTAAGTCCCCAGCTACGATAGTGTTAGAGTCAGTATCTTTTTTAAGTTTACCTAGGATCTACTTTATGACAGTTGGTGCTTCTATGTTGGGTGCATATATGTTTAGGATGGATATTTCTTGTTGATGGATTGAACCTTTTATCATTATGTAGTGTCCTTCTGTATCTTTTAAAATTTTTGCTAGCTTAAAGGGTATTTTGTCTGATATTAAAATTGTGACTCCTATTTCTTTTGTGTTCCGTTTGCCTGAAATTTTATTTCCCATCATCTTGCTTTGAGTCTATGAGTGTCCACTTTCTTTTTGTTTGTTTGTTTGTTTGTTTTGAGATGTGTTTCCTGGAGACAATATATTGATGCCTCATGATATTTTATCCATTTTGCCATTCTGTGTCTTTTCAATGGTACATGTAGTACATTCACATTCAGACTAATTATTGAGATATGAGAGTTTATCTCTGTCATGAGGTTCTTATAGAGTTTGTGTGATTGTTGTTGCTGTTTGTTTGTTTCCTGTCTTTTGATTTTTGGAGTGATTCATATGTGTTTTCAATCTTTTTCCTGCATTCTTGTGAAGGGTATTGTTGTTGTTGTTTTTTCCTTTCTTCTGTGTTTAATATTTTCTTAAGTGTTTCTTGTAGAGCTGGTCTGGAGGCAGCATAAGCTCTTAGGAATTGAATGTCCAGTAAAGATTTTAATTATCTATCACAGATGAATCTTGGCTTAGCTGGGTAGATAATTTTTGGTTGAAATTGTTTATCTTTGAGAACTTTGAAGACTGGGCTCACCTCAAGCTCACATCACTTGAAGTGTTTCCATGGATAAGACGGCTGCTATTCTACTTAGTCTTCCTCTGTAGGTAGTTTGACCTTTTTCTCTTGCTGTCTTTAGAATTTTTTCTTTTATACCTACTTTGTATAGGTGAATTACTATGTGTCTAGGAGTTGGTCTACTCATTGTCATCTTGCAGGTGTTCTCTGAATCTCTTGTATTTGAATGTAACATCAATGATGAGATGAGGGAAATGTTCTTGGATAATTTCATGGAAAGTTTGTCCAAGGTGGTGTCTGTCTTTCTATCTGCCCCAGGGATTCCAATTAATCTTAAGTTCGACTTCTTGAAATAATCAGTAATCTCTTGGAGGTTTTGTTTTGTCTTTCAAAGTTTCTTTTCTATGATTTTAGCAGTTTGGGTTAGTTCCATATTTTGGTCCTCAAGCTCTAAGATACTTTCTTTAGTCTCTCTTTAATGTCCTGATATTTGGATTTGTGGTTTGAAACCAGTCATTCTGGGGGCTCTTCAATGTTCACACTGTAAAGTCTATATTCTCAGTATCTGACCTCCCAGGGGTCTGTGGGAGACCAATATTCTTCTTTTGGGTTTTCTTCATTTGTGTAGATTTTTCTCCCTCTTTTTTTCCCTCTTCCTTAATTCTGTTGTTCAAGGATGGAAGGGGTAGCTTTTACTTCTCTTTGCTCAATCTCTTATTCTGTCTTATGTGAATCCTCTTCTTTGTTCAATTCTGAAGGTGGACTGTGGTGTGGGGCTGTACTTTTTGCAGTTTTGAGATTTAATTGAGGAGGGAGCTGTGATTCAGAATCTCTCTGCAGATCCCAGTATCCACTGACAGGTGTGTGGGTCCCCTGGAACCAACTTCCAACTGCTTTACAATCTATCCATGGAGTGGAGGTATAGGTTTGCTCCCTAAAAGCAAAATGAGGTAAGAAAAAGGAAAAGAATGGAAAAAAGAAGGAGGGGGAGTGAGAGGAAAGTGGATAGAGGGAAGTAAGAGGAAAAAGAGACAGAGGTTTCAAATGATAAATGAAAAGAGACACAAGACAGAAGAGAGTAAAAAAAAATAACATACAGACAAACACACAAACTGACAAAAAAACAAAACCCTATTGATGTACTATCCCTCAAAAATACCCATACACAGATAGGACACCTAAAAAGAAGCAATAAAATAACAGAAACAAAGCATGTACAAAAATGGCATCAAAAACAGAAAGAAAGAGAGGGAAAAAGGCTAAAACACAAAACAAGCAAACAAAAATGAGCAAAACAGAAAACAAACAAAACTTACTCTAAGGTCATTCCTGTAAGTTCAGATTTCCTTTCAGCTCTGCTCTCCAGCCCTCCCCCATCCTCCCCCTCACCTGTGCTCTCAGTGCAGGCTGATAGGCTTGCTCTCAGTGTGGGTCAGATGCCCCAGGCCTAGTGTGGGAGGATGGATCAGATCTGGACTCACCTGCCATGCTGTCTGTCAAGTCTCCCACTCAGATATGATGTGTCTGTGGCTGATCCAGCATTGGGGAAGGGTTTCTGATTCTCCCAGTTTGATGAGATTACCTTAGGTCCCAAGTTGAAGGCCTGGTGGAGCTGGGCGGGGCAATGCAGGTCTCTGCCTGATCCAGGGACAGAGAAAATGGTTTTGGTTGGCATTTCCTCACCGGGAATGGGGTCTCCTCCCCAGCTCTCCCTGACTTCTCTTTTTACGAATTGGATCCAGGGCTCCAGTTGCTTTGCTGTCACAGCTGATGGTGTGAGCCAGGTGCCAGGTGATGAGAATCAGCTGTACTTGGCAGGCTTTTCTCAGGAGAGTCCCAAGAATTGCAGACAATCCTGTCTCCAGCGGCTCCAATCTCAGGGAGGTGTGGGGTTGCAGTCACCTCCAGAAGAGAGCCCTGGGTTCATGAACCTGAGCTCCCCTCAGACGGACTTTCTTTCACCCACTGGCACATGTCTACTCACTCAGAGAGTCTTTGTGGACAGTGGCTCTTGTGGAGACTCTCACCAATCCGACGTGTCCCATTGCCATCTTGCCAGAAGTCCATTAGTAATTGTCCAATGAATAAATTCTAAATGTCTAATAATGGGTACTATGTATTGGATTGCATAAGCTCTCAGAAAGGAGTTTGAATATGTTCTTTGAAGAGTAAAATTCATAGATTTTATTTTTATATTATTATGATTATCTTTTCTATCAACGGTTCTCTAAAACTTCTTAGTTATGCAATAGTTAGAAGGTACATTCTGTTGCCAGTAGGAAAATATAAGTATTGGACAATAACACAAAGAAACACAATTAAAACTGTAATGTAAGGAGGTTATTTACTTCTGCCACTGCTTCCCTAATGGAGATCTCTAGGCATTCATATGAATATTATAGATGCCTTTTATTTCAGAGGTACCTCTCTTTTTTTCTTCTGAATCCTCTCCTACCCCATCCACCACATGCCTTTTGGATATCATAACGTTGCCCCCTCTGCCATGGGCTCTTATTTCCATAGTTGTTTCCATCTGATTTTCTCTTTGATAGTGTTGAAAAGATGGGGCTCTAGGCCTTCTAGATTCCTCCAACATTATTTATTTGTAAGAAAAAAATATTTTGCTAATATAAGTCCTTCTTACAGTATAATCTGGTATAAGTATTTCTATAATCTAAGATATACGTCATCCCAAAATTGGGGTAAGGAGAGATGGAAGATTGGGATAAATACCTCAGAAAATGTAAAAGAACCCTACCCTCTCATAAAGTTAATAGTAACACTGAGCATAGTACAACTCATGATTGAAAGGTTAGAAAATGGTTATTTTCACCTAACATCAGTTATAGTATACTAATATTTCTATTATTACAATAGATTATAGCTCAACTACCTGAGTTCATAGTGATGTTTGTCAAGGTAAATTCAATATACTCTTTGATAAAACTGCCAGTTTATAAGCAGCTTGTGTCCAACAGACATTTTCCAAGCTGACCAGTGAGAGGTAATGCTCTGATTGAATGCCATCACTTGGGAGCAAGGAGTAAAACATTAATTGAAAGACTTCTAGACTTACCTTTCTCCCTGCTCTTAAGAATTATCCAGTGGTCAAGAATAGAAAAGGTGAATATTTTAGAAGCTTGGTCAGGAGAATCTGAAGCAACCATTACTATAGAACACAAGTACACTTCTTTTTCTTTTTTTTTTCTTTTTTTTAAAAAAAAATTATTTTAAAGATGTGGGGTACAATTCTCCCCTGCAGGGAGACAGCCCACAGACTGGGAAAAAAATTGCTACCTGTATGTCTGACAAAGACCTAACATCTAGGATCTACAAGGAACTCAAATGTGCAGAAAAGATAAACATCAACAGTCCTATTACAAAGTGTGCAAAAGATACAAATAGACACTTCTCAAGAGAAGACATATGAGCAGCCAACAGATACATGAAAAAAATGCTCAGCCTCACTAGTCATCAAAGAAATGCAAATTAATACCACACTGAGATATAACCTAACTCCAGTCAGGATGGCCATCATCATAATTCAAAAAGCAACAGATGTTGGAGAGGATGCAGGAAAAAGGGAACACTTCTACACTGTTGGTGAGAGTGTAAACTAGTACAACCTCTGTGGGAAACAATTTGATGATTCCTAAAAGATCTAAAAATCGACCTTCCATATGACCCCACAATCCCACTTATTTTTCATTTAAAAAATTGATCCAAACTGGTCAAGTTTCAAATTGAATAAAGGCCTAATATAATATTTTTACAGGATACTTATCATGAAGAAAAACATTTTTAAAAAAAAGATAAACCATACACTTAGAACATTGATACTTTAAAAAGAGAAAGGGGGATAGAAGGAAGAGAATGATTCACCTTGTCTACATGGAGAAATATCCTGAAACAAAGTGACAAATTCATTCTTAGCTAAATTCAGAAGTATACATGGAAATTGACTGGGTATGCATAACAATGGAAGATGTGGCTATTTGCTATGCATAGGTAATAGGAATAATAGCTTCCAAGGTACAAATGTGAGAAACATCAACTTATGTTCTGGGAATTTTAATTTGATTAAAAATAAAATATATACTAAATGGAAAGCATGTGGAGCATTAAAAAGTGTGTGGTGAAGAGAGAACCATGACTCCTCATCCCAGTAAAGAAAGGTTAGATATCAGTTAAAAATAAGAGTGGTATAAACTTTCTTTGGACTTTACTTTTTAGGTTATTGATAAAACTTATTATCATTGTTTGCTATAGAACTGCTTACTTAAAGAAATTCTTCATGGGAGATAAAATAGTGAGAGTGTTTTGATTTTGAGTAGTTATTATTCCTTATTCACTCTGAAACTCTATAATCCCCTTCCCACCCCAACATCACCGCTACACAAAAATTAGCTCTGATTGGTCCAGGAAGTATCTTCTCTAATCTCTTAAACTTCTGCCAGGAACAGTTTCAGACACACCCTGCAGAGCAAAACCATGTTTAGATTTACTTTTCATATTGGGGAAATGGATTGAGTATGAAAAAGGGAGAACTTGGAAGAATGTAAATCCAGTTATTTTATGAATGAAGTCCTAGGAAAAGTTATTGATAATCTAAATCATAAAACCTATAATCTTAGTGTTAGAAAGAAGGTGAATAGTAAGCAACATGTACAAGATTTGTGAATTTTTTAGTTTGGTTTAACTTTCTGACATGGTGAACAAGAACAAAATAGTAGGATCTAGGCTATCTTTGAAGTTCCTGACTTGAGGTAAGTGGTAGTGTTATTAGTCTACTTGCATGGCCAATACTAGATGGGAATTTCCTTTTGTTATTTTCCTGCCAAGAAAATTAAAAATTCTCTTTAGTGAATGTAATCAAATTTGCATACTGATTTATTTTATTTTTTGCGATACATTAAATGATTTCTTCCTATTGAGCAGCCACTGTTGCTCACCACAGACTCTGAAAAGACTGCCAGGAGGCATTTCTGTATCTAATATTGCTTCAGTTCAAACATACTTAGTCATAATTAAACTTGGTTGAATGGCTTTTAGAGAAGTTAGTTGTGAATATGATTGGCAGTTTTCTGTGCCTTTGACAACATCTAATGAAATATGCCTGGGTGGTGTACAACACTAACAAATGCTGAGATTTATCTTCTATAATCTCTAACTAATGTAAATGTGATTATGTTGAATCCTCTGTTTTCAAGAAGGCATATTATTACTTTCCATTATCTAAATAAGAATGATAAATGTTCAAGGTTTTTATTAAATGTGAACAATCTTGAAATTAGTATTATTCAACTACTTTTTTTAAAAAATGAAAGTGAATATTGTATTATAGAGGCAATATACTGTGATAAATAAGACATCATTTTTTTCTTTGAAAGAAATATTAAGTCACTATGTAGCATAGTTTTCCAATTCATGAAGACAAGAATGAAGAGAATGGGAGAGTGACACTATAGGCATTACTTTAGGGTCATAAGCCTTTAGCTTGCTTGCCACCACAGGATGACAACCTTGTATGTTGGGAAATTACTAGCTTTCTGGTTCTCTTCTGAAGAGTGGGGCATAGGACTTAAAGTAATACACAATATTCTTCAGCATTTCAAATAATATGAGAAAATGTTAACACCTTTGAAATAAACTTGCAACATAATTATACATTGTTCTGCATTGTCAATGGCATCACAGGTGAAAAAGAAATATTTGTTCAAAGAATAAGGATAAATAGCTTTTTAATGTTCTCTGTGATTTTGAACAATTGATTTAATTCATCTGATATTTTTGTCTCAATAAACTTCTTATTGGATTTTTATATTTTTGCCCTTTTCTGGTGTTTGTCAGCTTACACAGCCATGAAAGTTTGCTTTCTCCTTTAGAGCAAGAAAGTAATATCTAACAAGACATTACTGAAATTAATATGCAGCTTTCTGTGTTAAGTTTAAGTTAAAATTGTGGACAATCATTAATTATGGAAATAGTAAAATGGCTGTTCACTCAACACCCAACCTAAAATCTGACCCAGGCTCATTTTGACAAGGCCCTGGATAAGAAAGAATTTAGAGAACAAATACATCAAAGCAAGTGGTCATTTCTTCCATTTCATAAGAAGCACTAGCACATGCATTGATTTACTTATTTATCACCTGCTTATTAATCCATATTCTAGCAAAATAAAAACAAACCACTTAAAGTTCTTCTATATCAATGGTCCTCAACTGGAGTGTATTGTACACCTACCCACTTCCCACCCCCACCAGAACACTTGGCTATGTTTAGAGAGTTTGAATCAACACAACTGAGGAATAGTGTGCTGCTGGGGCTTAGTGGGTGAAAGCCAAAGACACTGCTGAACATCCTACAATACACAGGACAGCCTCCCACAACAAATAATTATCGATTCCAAAATGTCAATGGAGTCATGACAGAGAAATCTGGTTCTATCTGCTTCAATTTTCCATTCCCAAAGATAGTATTGCAATGCCAATGAAAAGTGTAGCTTCTGAAGTGAAACATAGTTAATACCTACACAATATTTGGAAGTTGTATTTCTCATTGTCCTGTTGCCTTGGTTGTGTGTGTGTGTGTGTGTGTGTGTGTGTGTGTGTGTGTGTGTGTGTAATGGAGACATTTACTAGATGCTCTATGAGCAATTTTCATGAAGGTTAGTGATACAAATATTTGAAATATTTAGAAGAGTGCTTGGCACATGTCTTAGGTATATTACCTACTTATTTTATTTCAATGATTGAGTGTTAAGATGGTCTTCACTGTCTTTCAATACATAGGTTACAATGTACCACATTTTTATTTTTATAGAAATTTATTGTAGTTGTATGATTCAATATTTGATTTCTCTATTCCCTATTAAATGATAAGCTCCAATAGGATAACACCCTGCCTATTTTTGCTCACTATTTTGTCTCACTTATCTGATACAATTCCTATATGATAGCAGATACCTAATAAGTATTTGCTGAATTAGAATTAGAGTGTCAGTAAATTAATGATATAATCAATTATGAAAACCATTGGATAAAGGAAATAACTTAAATGGAAAGAAAAATGAGGAAAAACACCATAGAAATATTAACTAATCAACAATGAATATATTTTAAATCATTTGATATTGTGAGAATGACACTAGTGAAGACATCTCAGTGATTTGAATTCTATTTTCAGTTTAAACCTGTAATAATTTCATAACTGAGGGCAAATTTTATAGCATCTGAAAGATTGTTTTCACATTTGCGAATTTGCACATTAACCCAGGATGTTTGAAAAACAAACAACAGAGTAAATGTAACTATTCTTTATAAATTGTCAAATGCTTGAAAATATTAGGTATTTCACTGTTACATTATTTGGCATTCAGCAAGATGCTGCAAGTTCATCAAATTATAGATGAGGATACTACAGCACAGATAAATGGAGTGGGCCATCTTTAGAATCCCTGTATCTAATATTCTATAATCTTTTACTGAATAATACCAGAGTTTCTCAAGTCTCTTTCATGGAACACTATTAGATATAAAGCATTATTTAAAAAAAAAAAAGCAGTCCAACAAACTGAGAAAAATATTCCTCTTTTAGCACAGTAATAATGTACTATTAGAGCTATGCAATAAGAATGTTTTTTTTTTTTTTTTTTTGGCAGAATGATTTGTATTCCTCCAGATATATTCCCAGGAGGGGGACTGCTGTGTCATATGGAAGGTCAATTTCTAGTTCTAAAAATTGCTACACCGTTTCCCAGAGAAGTTGTACTCGTTTGCACTCCTACCAACAGTGTTGAAGCATTCCCTTTTCTCCACACCAGCATCTGTTGTTTTTTGATGTAATGATGATGGCCATCCTTACTGGTGTTAGGTAGTACCTCAATGTGGTTTTGATTTGCATTTCTCTGATGATTAGTGAGGCTGAACATTTTTGCCTGTATCTATTGACTGTTTGTATATTTTCTTTTGAGAAGTGTCTATTCATTTCTTTTGCCCACTTTTTTATAGGGCTTTTTCTTTTTTCCTTTCAGCTATTTGAGTTCCTTGCAGATCCTGAAGGTTAGGTCTTTGTCAGGTATACAGTTGGCAAATATTTTTTCCCACTCTGTGGGCTGTCTCCCGGCTCAGCAACTTGGATGGATTTAGAGTCCATCATACTCAGTGATCTATCACAGAGACAAAAGTACTGAATACCACATGTTCTCACTTATAAGTGGGTTCTGAACATTTATCACAATACTAGGAGAAAGGGATAGGCAATAATGAGACACTGCCGGGGAAGGGAGGGCACATAACCTCACTAAGGATACAGGATCCTAAACCAGGTGAAGTGAGGTCCAGATGGAGACCCAAATATCACCTTCTTGTAAACTACTCATGTAGTTAATCCTGACTTGTACTCCACATCTTTATAATAAAATAATAAAATAAAGTTTAAAAATATAAAAATAATATATCTTCATACATTGAAATGTTCTCTTTATTTTATTTCATTATGAGCAGCTGTTTCCCTGCTCAGGGGCACAAAGAGAAAGAAGCAGACTATATTAAAATTTCTTCATTTTTAAAATTAGTCTTTTAATAAATAAAGTGAAATACCCTGAGTGTAATTATCACATAGAGTTTATTCCATTAAAAAATTAGTTTCACTATTCCTATGTCCAGAAGGGTGTGTCCTACTTATTCTTCTATGATCTTATGGTGTGAGGTTTACAGTTTAGGTCCTGGATCCATATTGAGTTGATTTTCGTATATTGTGTTAGATAAGGGTTCAGATTCATTCTTCTTTCATGTGGTTAACTAGTTTTCTCAGCTCCATTTGCTAAAAATGGTCTCTTTCTCTAATCATTGTTATTGGTGGCTTTGTGAAGATGAGTTTGTTGACAGACTGTGTTTTTATTTCTGGACATAGGAGTAGGCAATTAATTCATGACCAGGTCCCCAAAAGCAAATGCTACAAAAGCAAACTGAAAAGCATTTACACAACAAAAGAATCTATTAAGAAAGTCCAGTGGCAACCCACAGAATGGGGGAAAAATGCAAAATATGCATCTGACAAAGGCCTAGCTCAAGCAAAGTGAACGGGAAAAACAAACAAACAACCACATTAAAAAGTAGACAAAGGACATGAACAGACATTTCTCAAAAGTTGGCATACAAGCAGCCAACAGAGAGATGAAAAAATGCTCATCCTCACTAGTCATCAGAGAAATGCAAATCAAAACTACAAGCAGATATCATCTGACTCTGGTAAGGATGGCTATCATTACTAATAAGTCAAAATACAATAGATGTATTTTGTATAGTTGTATAGAAAAGGACCCTCTTCTACACTCTTGGTGGTGATGCAAGCTAGTTCAACCTCTGTGGAAAGCAGCATGGCAATTCCTAAAGAACTAAAAATTGATCTTCCACATGATCCAGCAATCCCTCTCCTGGGAATATACTCGAAGAAACATAAATTGCTATACCAAAAAGACATCTGCACATGTATGTTTATTACTGCACTATTCACATTAGCAAAAACAAGGAACAAAACCTGCTGCCCATCAAAAGTGAACTGGGTAAAGAAAATGGTGCCGGACTCGGTGGCTCAGCCTGTAATCCTGCGCCTTTGGGAGACTGAGGTGAGTGGATTGCCTGGGCCCACGGGTTTGAGACCCGCCTGGGCAGCGAGACCTCATCTCTACGGTAAATCAGAAAATTAACCGAGCGTGGTAGCACACGCCTGTAATTCCAGCTACTTTGGCGGCTGAGGCGGAAGGATAACTGAAGCCCAGCAGGTCGAGGCTACGGTGGCCGGAAGCAGCCACTGCACTCCAGTCCGACAGAATGAGACTCCAACTCAAAAAAAAAAAAAAGAAAGAAAGAAAAAAAGAAAGAAAATGTACATCTACACAATGGAGTATTATGCAGCCATAAAGAAGAAAAAACTCATGGCCTTCACAGCAATTTGGATGCAGTTGGAAACCATCACACTAAAAGAACTACCATAGAAACAAATAACTGAATACCACGTGTTCTTACTCATAAGTGAACAGTAAACACTAGTCATATTAGCACAAGGGTGGGATCAGCAGTCTTTGGGCACTGTTAAGAAGGAGAGAAGGAGGAGTATGAGGAGCACATGACAACTTAATGGCTACCTGGTTCACTACCAGGGGGAGTGAGGGCCACCTGGAAGTCCAAACTTCACCTGTATGCAGACTACTTATGTAGCTAATTCTCACTTGTACCCCACAACTCTATCATAAATAAATAAATTATTAAAAATAAAATTTAAGCCGGGTTCAGTGGCTCAGCCTGTAATTCCGCGCCTTTGGGAGGCTGAGGTGAGTGGATTGCCTTAGCCCGCGGGTTCGAGACCCGCCTGAGCAACGAGACCTCATCTCTACAATAAATCAAAAAATCAGCCGGGCGTGGTAGCGCATGCCTGTAATTCCGGCTACTTGGAAGTCTGAGACAGAAGGAACGCCGGAGCCCAGTAGGTCGAGGCTGCGGTGGCCGGGAGCGGCCACTGCACTCCAGTCTGGGCGACAGAGTGAGACTCCAACTCAAAAAAAAAAAAATTATTTATTTTAAAGAGTAAAAAAAAATAAATCCATAAAAAGATGAATAAAATATGCCATTTGCAGCAAGTAATTTAAAGCCAAAATGTAATACATTATTTTTCTTGGAATTAAAAAAGTTTGGAAGGACAAAAAAGAACCAAACTATCTCTATTTCAAGTCTCAGCAGAGAAACTTGATGAAAGTAAACTGAGATTGTATTAGAAATTATCTAGAAAATATTGGGGAAGCAGATGAGACCAAGACTGTGGAGAGAGCAACATAAATAAAGTGCAGAGCACAGTTGCTAGAACTCAAGAGTCCTAAAGAAGCAGAAACTATTCTTTCAGTCTCCATTCCAGTAAGTCAGCATGCCCTTAAGACAGGGATCAAGGCCAGCATGATCCTGAGGGGAAGATTCTTAGTTTCAGAGCATCTTCTATCCTCACTGTACATCACTCATGGATGGTCCTGCAGACATGACTTCATGCATTTTTTCAAGTTTTGCTGTGCCCATCAGAAACAAGCCATATTTCTTTCCTTTTTTTTTTTTTTTTTTTTTTTTTTTTT
>NW_007248756.1:435428-535971 GCF_000164805.1 Carlito syrichta
ATAGTTGGAGTCTCACTCGGTCGCCCAGACTGGAGTGCAGTGGCCGCTTCCGGCCACCGCAGCCTCGACCTGCTGGGCTCCGGCGATCCTTCCGCCTCAGTCTTCCAAGTAGACGGAATTAGAGGCATACGCTACCATGCCCAGCTGATTTTTTGATTTACTGTAGAGATGAGGTCTCGCTGCCCAGGCGGGTCTCAAACCCGCGGGCTTAGGCAATCCACTCACCTCAGCCTCCCAAAGGCGCGGGATTACGGGCTGAGCCACCGAGCCCGGCTCAACAAGCCATATTTCAATTGTTCCATGTGAATAAACACCTGTTGATAGCCTAGGATGCTTGCAAAGCTCCCTTTTCCCCCAAATAGTTTATAGTCATGACATCCCATGGCAGTGGCTGGGTCAAAGGAAAGTCCATTGTTCTATGTGGGTGACTGTACAAGCCAGAGAAAACTTTCCCTTTGTAAATGTATATTCAGTATTATTTCAGTCTTCTGAGAAGTCCTCAGTAAGAACAAAATACCTACTTAAACATGGTTAATATATTTACAAACGTAGTCTCTTTCTCAGAGTAATTGTTGCAAGAGCCCTCCTATGGAAACATTTTTATTTGGTGTTAAGAAATGTGGAAGGAAATAATTTGCTCAGCAATCAGAGTGAACAGTGCCTAACATTGGTTGTCAAAACTACCTTTGTTACCTCAGTACTGTCATTTGTTCATGTCTCTGTTCCCAATAATTTTTCTTCTGAAATCTTTACTGAAATCTATTAAAAAAAAAAAAAAAAAAGCCACATGCCACAGTTTTGCAAAGACTCTGCTCCATTCAACCAGAAGTTGGAATCCTAAGGACAATATGTCCCATACTGAAATCTCTGGAATCAGGATGCTATGGATATTAACAATGAAATCAAGAACACAATAAATTATTTGCTATATTCCAAAAACCAAATTGAAAAAGCACAATTATCAAAGAATTACACTATTTTTTAATAGATAAGTAAAATGAGTAAGCAAGACAGTAAATAAACCAATTATCATGTGCAAATCAGGACACATAATGCTTTTTAAAAAAATGGGGAAGTTTGTCTTGGAAACTAATAAGAAAGTTAAGCAGGAGGTGGCACATCTGAAATGTTACTGCAACGCTATCTGGCGGGAGAATGAAACAACTTGAGACAAAGTCTTCATCTTTGGAACAATATTCCAGGTTGTTTAAGGGAGGAAGGAGTTCTGTTGTGGAGGAGGGAATTTTATAGAGAAGTGCCAGGTTTTCTGTTTTAGCACAAGGCTGAAGTTATTCTAGAGAGAACTAGGACTTTATAACAATGAATTTGAGGAGAAAATTGAAATTTTTTATCTTGGATGCTGGTGAACACTGTTGCATTTCATCTTTTGAAGCATATTAGGGACTATAGATCTCAGACTCCAGAGAAGTGGAGGACCAACAATTAGAAACTCTGTTTAACAAAAATATAACTTTGATTATTGATTCATTATTCCAACAAAAATTGTAGTAGATAAAATAACACACTCAATATTTTACAGTTCATCTGTTAAGAGGTAGAATCTGTTTCGTTATGCCTTGAATATGAGCTGGTCTTAGGACTTGTTTTGACCAATAGAATATAATAAAAATTTTATCATTTGACTTTCAAAGCTAGAATAAGATTCTTGCAGTTTCAGCTTTTCTTTCTCTTCGAACCGTTACCATCATACTGTGAATGGGACTGAGATGAAAGACCATGTGGAGAGGGAGGCCCAGCAATCACAGGCATTCTGTCTGTCCCAGCCAAGATCCCAAACATGTAAGAGAGGCCATCTCAGATCACCTCACTCCAGCCTAGCCACCAGCTGGCAGAATAAGCATGAATGAGCCCAGGTGAGACCAGCAAGAGAACTGCCCAGTCGACTTCCATAATGATGGAAAAATCGGTAATTATCTTTATTTTAACCCACTTAGTTTTGAAATGGATTTGACACAGCAGTAGATAATTGAAAATAATTTTAAAAATTAAAATTAATCTTATTAATAAAAGAAAATATTTTAAAATATAGGTAAGATGGACGGGAAATTTAAAAAGACATTTTCAAGAGAAAAATGTGAATGATCCCTGGTTTCACAAGCCTCTTATAGATTAAAAAAGAGAAAGAAGTGCACATCATCAAAATGTTACTTGGAACAAGATTTTGACAGAAAGTCTTGGATTAAAAAGGAAAAGTACAATTACACTAAACATGCATATTCATATGCTTGCCATAACATAAATGTATATAGCTAGCTATTTTCTAACACATATAAATATAGGGTGTTTTGACAGATGTGACAGATGTGTATACGTATATATCTCTTGCTCTCAGTGTTTTTAAAACTAGTATGATGGATGCTTATTTGCTGCATTTCATTATTTTTTAGTCATAGTATGCCTAAAGAACAACTGCATCTTGTTTTTAAAATAAGCACACCATTTTGCTTTCCTGTTAACCTCTGACAGTGCAAAGTAAAATGGTTCATTAAATACCTACTCTATGATTATTTATGAGATGCTAACTAGATGTGTGATGTGCTAATTATTAAGAAAATGTACACTTGAAACATCACCAGGTGTCTTTCTGATTCCCCTTTTTTTCCCCAGGTGTAGTTGCTCTTCTTCTGAAAGAACATTAGGGTATTATATCATTTCTGCACTGCACTAGGAGATAAATTCAAGAATAAAACTCAAAAGGCCACTATACATTTTAGTTAAAATAATAGTAATAAAGATAAGAAAATAAAAGAATGTTTGATGTGATGGGGAATTAATGTTCATGGCATTTTTTAAATAAAATTAAAAAATTATCACTATGTGGAAAAAAAAGACAAAATAGATAGTTCATCCAAAAGAAAAGAAGATGATACGTTAAAATAACACATACAATTAATTTCTTTGAAATGAGGACCAGTTAGGGGCCCAACTTTCACCTGCACATAAACTACTCATGTACCTAATTCTGACTTGCACTCCTCATCTCAATATTAAAATAGAGAAAAAAATTCTGTTATTTGTAATATTTTAAAATGTTAAATATAAATCTTTGTTGAATATTCCTTATCCTGGACATCTGTTTTCAATTCCCTTAGATAAATTGCAAGTAGTGTAATTGCTGAGTCATATGGTAAATTTGTTTAGTTTAATAAGAAAGCACCAAACTGTCTTCCAAAGTGGCTATGCCATTACTTTATTCCTACCAGAAATGAATAAGAGAGCTTCTGGTGCTCCACATCCTCACCAGCATTTGTTATTATCAGTGAATATGAGCCATTCTAATAGGTGTGAGATAACTTTTTGCTGTTTTAATTTACATTTCCTTGCTGTTAGGTGATGTGAAATACATGTTCATACCATTTTTGGTGAGGAGGCCAGTAAGATTTTTAACACTCTTAAAATTGAGTTTCTTTTCCTTATTGATGAGTTTTAAAAGTTCTTTATGTATTTTGTTTTGTCTTTTGAGTTGGAGTCTCACTCCGTCGCCCAGACTGGAGTGCAGTGGCCGCTCCCGCCCACCGCAGCCTCGACCTGCTGGGCTCCAGCAATCCTTCCGCCTCAGCCTTCCAAGTAGCTGGAACTACAGGCGTGCGCTACCACACCCAGCTAATTTTTTGATTTATTGTAGAGATGAGGTCTCACCAAGTTGCCCAAGCTGGTCTTGATATTGTTCTAGGTATTGTTCCCTTTCTAATTTTTTTATTTTGTATTTTTTTATATAAAGGAACATGTCACCTGTAAACAAAAGAGGTTTTATCTGCTCCTTCTCAATTTGTATATCTTTTATCTTCTTGTCTTACTGCATTAACTTAGACTTTCAGTACAATGTTGAAAAGCAGGGTGAGAGGGAATACTCTTCCCTTGCTTATAATCTTAGTGTAAATTTTGGAGTTCCTCATCATTGAGTATAATGTTAGCTGTATGTTTTTGTAGATAATCTTTATCAAGTTGAGGAAGCTTTTCTCCCTAGCTTACTGAGTTTTTATTTTAGATTAGTATTGGGTTTTATCAAATGGCTTTTTAACTTATTGATATGAACATGACATTTTTTCTTATTACCTTAATTGATTTTCTTTAATTAAATTTTTAATTTTAATAACTTTGAAAACTTTAAATTGTTGCTCTGATTATTTAATGTGTGACTACTGCATTCACTATAAGCTCCATGAGGTCAGGACAGTGTTTGTTTTTATGCATGGTTTATCCCCAATGACTAGCAAGATATTTGGAAGGTGATAGAGGATCAATACAAATTTGTTGAATAAATGTATGAAAAACTGTTAAAAAAAGAATTAATGAAGGAATTTAATGATTAGCTAGTAGTATGTTTGCAGGAAGTATTACAAATAATCTATTTGAAAGATATATTTTTAGTTGATATTGGTACTGAATATTTTAATGAAGAATTTAAGTAAAAAATGCTTGTTTGGAAAGTTGTTCAGGGTCATGGTAAAAGTATGTGTGGTAAATATAGATTATAGCAAAAAAGATAGATTATAACAAAAAAGAATAGCTACACATGTTTTATACATTTCCTATAAAAAGTTTCTTTTTATAGGAAATGTATAAAACTAAACAGAGCTTAGATTTCTAAGTAAGACTAAACAGAGCTTAGATTTCTCTAAGTAATGAGATATAAAACAAAGGAGGATTTGCAATAAAAAAGTGACACAGGTATATTGATAGCAGATTTCATTGAGAAATACAGTATTTTGCACTTAAGAATTTATCCTTCTCTTTGGATTATAAATATGAGACATTATCTCAATGGGTAATATGGGACAGGAATCCTGCTAAAATTGTACCAGAGAAATTGAAAATTGAGGTCATGGGTAGGTTACATAGTATCACTGTTCCCTGTGCCTTAGACCTTTAGAATATTGGTGAAGCCTTTCACAAGAACAAGACTGATTGCTGCACCACCTGTGACCATGTTTAAAAACCTCTCTAACCATTTTGTTGATTTGATTCATCACTATCTGAATCAATTCATTGCTTGATAATAGTGACTTGTTAGATCAGTAAACTATTGAACCACTTATAACATATATTTCTCTAGTAGAATATTTCATGGTCAGGAAGAGGATAAAAAAATACCTATAATAGAAAACACTTTAAAAATATTAATCATTGATGTAAAACAGCAGTAAAATATAGGAAGAAGGAAAATTTTTCCCAAAGCCTTTTATGCCAAATTTCTCCTTCATTTTTCCCCTTGATAGTCTTAGGTATTATATGCCTTGACACTTTCTACCCAAAGTGTAAGCTGAGAAATAACCTAAGAGAAAATAAGGCCACAAAGGGTGGTGCCTAGAAGAAAAGAAGATAAGGTGTAAAATATTAATTGAATATTTAATAAACATAAGTCAATTGAGATAATGTAATTCCTTTTTTTAAAATAAAAGAAATATTAGAAATATAAAATAATTTTCAAAACTGAATATTTGAAGCACTATGATTGACTCCCAAGGGAGTATTTAGTAAGCCTGAAAGAATGACAATTATAATTAGGTATGGACTCTGGGCACAAAAATGGCAAGTTATTGGAAATAGGTATATTTACAAAAGGATGGAAAGATTAATGATCTGAGAGACTTTATTGATCTTAGATTGTCAGCCAAATAACAATTGCAGGTATTTTTTGAAAATATAAACTCTGAGGTCAGAATGCCAAGCCAGTTTCACTATTTTTTATCCATGTTGCCTTAGACAATTATAAAACATCTCTGTTTAAATAGAAATATATATATATATATTGAGCTGGAATCTCACAGTCTCACTCTGTCACCCACACTGGAGTGCAGTGGCCTCTCCCGGTCACTGCAGCCTCGACCTACTGGGCTCCAGCAATCCTTCTGCCTCAGCCTTCTAAGTAGCTGGAATTACAGGTGCGCGCTACCACACCCGGCTAATTTTTATTTTTATTTTTTTGGTTTATTGTAGAGATGAGGTCTCGCCAAGTTGCCCAGGCAGGTCTCGAACCCGCGGGCTCAGGCAATCCATTCACCTCAGCTTCCCAAAGCGTGGGATTACAGGCTGAGCCACTAAGCCCGGCTAGTAGAAATAATTATAATGCTTAACTCAAGAAATTTTTGAAAATAATGCAATAGATAATGTTTATAAAATACATATACGTACTTACTATAGCTCTTGTCTGTAGGTATGCTAAGTCTTATCCATTTAAACTTGTCCCCTACTCTTCCTGAACAAACTAATATACGGGATTCTGCTAAGATCTTTCTCTGCTCCCAGACTGAGCCCGGCTCTGGAGAATAATGCTCAACTAATGATTTAATGGGGATTCATAGTTAAATACCCCATTTCATTTTTCCCTCAAATTAGCTCTCTGGGTTCTCTCAGAAGTCCCTGGTGGGTCTGTACTCAGTTGTGACGGTAGTTACTTTTCCACTAAAACACTCTGTATTGGTTTCCTGCCTTCCTCCACCTCACTTTTGTACTCCTTCACTAGTGTTTTCTGAGATTATTTTCCAAATAAACTACTTGATCTTGACTATTTGTCTCAGGATCTGATTCCGAAATAACCCAAGTTAAGACAGTAATTAATAAATATTACAGACCACTATTACCTATTGAAATATATCTAATCCATGCTTAACTGTGTTCTATGTAAATTATCTGCAGGATGTATTTCTCAGAGAAGATATTGATTTTTTTTCCTTTCTTCCCTTTGAGACTCATTGAGAAATAATACTTTATGTATTTTCAACTTTTTCTTCATATTCTAGATTATTGCCCTTAATCTTTATTGGACTTTGTGATATAGTTCAGAGGCAAACAAGGTAGGTATGCCGGCTTCATATTTCTCAGGACACTTTTCCTTACATTTTCTTTTGTTTATTTCTTAATTTGAGGTTCCATGATAAAAGGTTCTAGAAGATTCAGAAGGATTGGTCATCATTTAGCCATACAGACTGTACCTTGCCTGTCTCCATTAACCTCCAGTGCCTGCGGTGAACGTGAACATTTCCCAGAATCATTCAGACAGATGAGTGTTCCTTGAAACATTCATTTAATTGATGTCTCTAGAGATACAATAAGGCTCATGGAATCAGAAGTGTGCAATAATAAGAAATTCATGTGTTTTCATTTACCGGTTTTATTGTCTAAACAAGTCAAGAGGTGAATATCTAATGTTGATAGGTAAAAACATCTTGAGAATTCAGAAAGGATAACTGACTGTGAGAAACTGGAGAAACAATGAATATGAGTGTTAAAGATTTAGGAGGTGTTTGCCAGGGAATAAAGATTGAGAATTTAGATTCAAAATATACAATATAATACCCTCATATGTAAAAGCCTGAGATTTTGAAAAATTGTGAATTTTAGTGAGGCTGAATCACAATCACACATGCTAAAGTAGAAGATAATTCTGAAGAGAATGAAAAGGTCTCATGTTAAGGCAGTAGATAGAGCTCAAATGATAATACACATAAGAAACACCTGGGGGACTTAGCCTTCAGATGACTGGACCCTGACTCCAGAGATTCTGATTCTGTAAACTAAAAATTTACATTGTTAGCAAATCCCCAGTTGATGCTGTTACTTCTGTTTCAGGGAAGAGACTTTGAGAACCACTACGCTAAGGCAATATTTTGCATTTTATCCAGAAGTTATTGATTCTGGCAGATGTTAATTTTAATCATGCTTTCCAGAAGCATATAGATTAATTCTAATCCCTCTTTTACTGCATCGTCAAGATTTTGAAACCTGCTTTCATATAACAACTAAGTCTACTTTTATACCAGGATAAATTTAGCTTGTTCCATGAAATATTCTTACATCCCATGGCTATCAGAACACTTACTATCCTAAGAATGTCCTAGTTTGTTTCAAAGTATAACTAAATATAGTGCCAAAAACATAACTTGTGAGCTATTTTGCATGTGGTGTGGCCAGGAAAGATTGCAAGGAGATAAAGTTTGCTTTTATACAGACCATATGCTCCTACCGATGTTTGCTAAAAGTGGTGTATTATCTGATTTAGCAAACACAAACTGCTATTTAACATTGTGCTTGTTTCAACAAAAACCCTGGGGATTTCCTTCTGCAGGATTGTACTTGATGACAATTGGAGGTGAAAGTGTCTTTTATTTTTAAAATAACAAATAACAAATGGTTTTGTTTATGTCTATATTTCCAGCACCTAGAGAAATGCTGACACATAGAAAGTGCTCAAGAAATATTTGCTAAGTAAATTATTGAATGAATGTCAGGCTTTAGCTCACATGTTTGCAAATTTCAATGGGGTATTTAAACAGTATATTAAAATTAGATGGGTTTTCTTTTTTAGATGGGTTTTCTTTTTAAGTGTTGCTGTAAGAAATGGCTTCGCTGTAAGAAATGGCTTCACTGAAAGCCTCCAAACTCCTTCCCCTTTTCTAACTCCCCTGTCACAGATGTTTATGTGAAGTATGTACCAAGGATTCTGTCTCCATGTTTCTTGGATGATAACTTGAGAATCATAAAAATAATAGAATTTGGCAGCAATCTCAAATATTCTATTAACTATGTTGAAATGATGATTTAGGTCACTGATCTGACTTTAGTATTTTTTTCTCCTTGTTTCTGAATATAGTTCCTAAGTAAAACGAGTATGATAACAATGTGAAAGTAAATGAACCAGTCTTATGTGTGTTTTTCTTAAGTTGGGCACATTTTAAAAATTATCTTTAGTTCTCCTAAGAATCTAGTAAGGAAGGTATTTCTATTTCCTGTGTATGATCAGTAACTCTGAACTAAAGAGTTAATATGAACATTATTGATTTTAAGGAGAGTAGTAAAAAATTCATCCAAAGCTCAGCCAAAAGAGGCAAAAACAAGGTATTTATTTTAAATGAGAAATTTAGAACAATAGAGAACAGGTTGAAAGTTTCAAATGTATCGGGTAGGTGTTTCACAAAGAAAAAATATAGGTAGAAGCAACATTTACAGAGAAATTTAAGTTTATGTTGCCACAAATGAAGAAAGGCATTGATGTTTAGTCCAAAAAGTTCAGCAAATGACATATAAGATAAATACAAGGAAATCTTAGCCTAGACACATTCTAGTAAAACTATACATTAGAGAAAAACATTAAAATCTGCAGTGAATGAGGGATAAATAATCTACAAAGTAAAATGACTGACAGGAGACTTCTCATCAACAGTAATGTAGTCCAGAAGATAGTAAGGTAATATCTTTAAGAGAGCTGGAGAAAAATAAGACAAAAATTAGCTAGTGTATTTTGACTTTAATCTTCAGAGTTAAATGCATTTTTCAGAATTAAGTAAAAGAGATCCATTCGGCAATCTTCAACAAGAAAAATATTGGTTAGGCTCAGTGGCTCAGCCTGTAATCCTAGCATTTTGGTAGGCTAAGCGAGTGAGTTGCCTGAGCCCGCGGATTCCAGACCAGCTCTGGCAACTTGGCAACACCTCCTCTCTACAATAAATCACAAATATGAGCCAGACTTGGTATCGCATACCTGTAGTTCCAGCTACTTGGAAGACTGAGGCGGAAGGATCACCGGAGTCCAGCAGGTCAACGCTGGGGTGGCTGTGAGTGTGCCACTGCACTCCAGCCTGGACAATGGAGTGAGACTTCAACTAAAAAAAAAAGAAGAAGAAAAATATTAACTGATGCACTTGAATAAGAATAAAAATCAATCTGCAAGGAAGTGAAAGAACACAGGAAAAGCTGAGCAGAGCTAAATGTCCTAATACTTTTTATGATTAAAAAAAACTAATGTTTCAGACAAAAATAACATACTGGAGATTTCCCAGTGCAGAAAGCATGCCTAAATGTTTGTAATGTGTTGCTCAAGGTTCGAAATAAAAAATGACAAAGTTTTTTGGAAAGACTTATAAGTGAATACCTTTTAAAAGTAGCATATTCACCAGGCTCGGTGGCTCAGCCTGTAATCCTGCGCTTTGGGAGGCTGAGGTAAGTGGATTGCCTCAGCCCGCGGGCTTGAGACCCATCTGGGCAACTTGAAGAGACCTCATCTCTACAATAAATCAAAAAATCAGTTGAGCGTGGTAGCACGTGCCTGTAGTTCCAGCTACTTGGAAGGCTGAGGCGGAAGGATTGCCAGAGCCCAGCAGGTCAAGGCTGCAGTGACCGGGAGCGGCCACTGCACTCCAGTCTGGGCAACAGTGAGATTCTCAATAAAAAAAAAAAAAAAAAATTAGCTTGTTCACTAAAAGTTACAAATTTAAACACTACTTTTGAAACCTATAGATGAAAATAAAGAAAAAAATTGAAATGTTTAAATCAACTAAAGATATAGGAGAAAAAAATGAAGGCAAAAAATGATCAGCAGAATTTCTAGATATCTTACTAGAAATATATGCATATATGTGTACATATGCATATGTGTATATATACATATATATCCAGCAGTGTACAAATATACAAGTAATGTTAAATATGATTGAATAGTATCATTAATTAGAGGCAGAAATTGTCTGAATTTTTTAAGAACTCCAACTATATTGTGTTTCTAAGAGACACAATATTTCAAATTACCCAAGATGATTAAAATAAAGAGCTGAAAAAGACAAATATCCATGCAAACACTAAAGAAATAGAGCTACTGAGGCAATACTAGTATTATAAAGACTGGACTTTAGAAAAAACATGAATAGACATGAAAGATGTGAAACCTCTATGGTCACCACCAGTAAATTTAGAGTGTAGAGTGTACTTTTAAAATAGAAATACTATTAAGTAGTAAAAATGAATAAAACATATCAACATAGGTAAATGTTCAATATTATGCTTGTATGAAGAAAAGAAGCTATATACAGTATTATGTAAAACCAACAGCATTTAAATACAGGTAATATCTGTTTGCATACTTTAGAATGATAAAAACAAAATTCAGAATAGCAGCTACCCTGCAGAGGAGGACTCTGATAAAAATTTAACTATAAAATCTTAGAAACAAGCAAAAAAAGGTCTACCAACTTGATGATAAAATAGTAAAATTTATTTTAAGATCTGGAGACCTTTTGTGTGCTTGTGTTTGCGTGTGTGTGTGTGTGTGTGTGTGTGTGTGTGTGTGTGTGTGTGCGCGCGCGCGCGCACTTGCTTGCACAATGGATGGTGTAAGGAGAAACTTACTACTCGAATTTTCAACATATGCCTTGCCTGGGACTAGGACACCAAGCCATAATTAGCAATCCAGGCCACTAGGCAGAGGAATGAGGAAATCAATATGCGAAACTCCTTTCTGTAGAGGTTTCAACTCTCAGAGGCAATGACTTGAGCTTTGTCGAGCTTGTTCAGCCCTTTGCTAACCCTCCTTCTGCTCTGATTATTCTCAGCAGTTCATTCCCATCAGCCCCTCCTCCTCACGGAGCTCCCAGGCCATCACACAAACCCAGTTTGCATCTGTCAGGCTGTGCCTGAAAAAGTCTAAATTCATGCACATGTCACCTCACAGCCTGTAAAACCCAGAGTGGGGTTCTTTCATTCCACAAATGGGCCATGGGCAAATAGTGAGAGAAGTGGTCCTGATGATTTTTTCTGTTTCAGTAAGGCAATTTTAGTAATTTACTCTTACCTCCTAAATGTATTTCTTTTCTTTTTCTATTTAATATTGGTGCTTAGTTTCCCTCACATAGCTTATAAATAGAACAATGGCAAACTTATTCAGATGATGACATCAATAGAAAGATGAGATAGTATGTTATAAAAATCTTAGACTTTGGCATCACATCTGGCTTTAAATCCTGGATCACTTACTTGGCAGCTGGGTGTATGGGAAATTTTTTATTTCTCAAGCTAAAGGCTTCTGAAGTCTTACTAGGCCTGCTCAGTCTGATTATTTCACCACCTAGATGCATTTTTTGCTTCAGATTCTCCTTTCATTTTCTGTTTTCCTGCCACAATCATTTTAATGCCCTTTTATGCTGCTTCTTGCCATAGGGACTTTGCACAAGCTCTATTCTCTACCCAGAATGACTCCTACCCCTAACCTCACTCCAATCAATCTATTTAACCCTTACTATTCCTTCATATTACATTCACTCATCATATTCCTTCATATTACATTCACTCATATACATTTCTCAGGGTTACCTTTTCTAGCTAGGCAAATTTCCCCTGTAACATATTCTTAGAACAACATATCCATTTAAAAAGGTTACAAAACTACTTTAATTTTGGTGCTCATTTTATTAAATCTGTCTCTACCAAATAAGGATATAAAACTATGACTGTAGGAATCATGTTTATTTCATGCTACCAGCACCTGGTCATCCTCCAGAACTAGTCCCTCATTCAAAACACTGCTGTCCCTCAAACCCACAATATACTACCTAACTCTTATCAGTTCTCCCAGGATGAGGCTATGAGGGCAGTTAAGAAAACAATGGTTAATTCCTATTTTTATGTCTCAGAATGACTTTGGAGATATACAATAGCTTGAATGTTTTCACTATGAAAATACCTTTTTTATTTTTATATTAGTTTCTAATTGCTAGAAAAGTTACAAAAATAACATAGAGTTCCCATATATCCTATGCCCAATTTCCTATTATTAAATTCTTACATTAGTATGTCATATTTGTCACAGAAAATGAACAAATATTGGTATGCTATTGTTGAATCCTGCTTTATTAACATTTCCTTTGTTTTTATCTAATGTTCCATTCTTGTTCCAGGACCCAATTAAAGATTCCACATTACATTTAGTTCTCATGTCATCTAAGGCTCCAGTGGACTGTGACAATCTCTCAGTTACTGTTTTTGATGACCTTAACAGTTTTGAGGAGTACCGGTAGATATTCTGTAGAATGTTGCTCAATTTGGGTTTCTCTGATGACTTTCTTATAATTAGACTGGAGTTGTGGGTCTTATAGAGATAAAGTGTATTCTTATCACATTACATCAAGGATACATGCATTGATATGCTGACACTGCTCATCTGGCTGTTTCTTTACTGTAAAATTACTCTTTTCTTCATTTTCCAAACTGTATTTTTTATATGGAAGTCACTGTGCACTACTCACACTTACATGGTAGGGAATTAAGCTTCACCTGTTTAAGGGCTAGCTGTGTAAACTACTTGAAATTCTTCTGCAGGGAAGATGATCTTATCTTCCCCAATTAATTAATTAATTTTATTATTTATCAGTATTGATATAAAATTATGGGATTTATTTGTTTTCCCTTTGAAAAATGCTGGTTAATTTTTACTAATCAGTAGACTTCCAAAGAGCTAACTGAGATATTGTTATGTGTATTCAGGACTAACACTCCAAATATCTATCTGGTCCTCAGAGCCACAACATCTCAAATTCGTTCAAGATAATTTCCCTTCAAACACACTGAAACACATCAAGATATACTGGCCTGACTTGATAAAATGTTTATATTTCTTCCTCCCATATTAGACTGAGGAGTTTTTCATCTTCTTATTTCCATTTTCTCTGATTTTCTGTTGTTTCTATTTCTCATTGAACAACAAATTATCCCCAGACTTAATGACTTAGATCAGCTATTTATTATGCTCCTGGATTCAGATTCTGTAGAAGTGGAATTCCAGTAGCACAGCAGAGATAAATTTTTTATGTCCCCCTTAATATGGATTTTTCAGGTCAGCCTGGGTTTAGAGAGTGTCAGCTCAATAGGTCAGCCAGCCAAGACACAGAGAGGGTCAGCTCAATGTGCTGGCAAGCCTAGCCCCAGAAGTGTTGGCTCTAATGGGCTGGCAAACCAAGCCCTGAGTGTTGCTGATTCGGTGGGCTGGCAAGCCTAGCCCCAGAGTGTCTCAGTTTTGGAGTCTTACCTTCTTCCAGCAACTTTCCCAGTTCAGCTGGCTTCGTCAGCTGGCAAGCCAGTTTCCAGGTTGCACAGCTCTTTGACTCTAGTGATCTTCTGCAGCTCTTCAGGTCGGGGTTCTTGTCTCCTGCCCAGGAAGAATGAGGGACATAGCCAGAAAGTGAGAAAGCAGGATTTATTGAGAGGACATAGAAGCTCGCTCGGTGGGCGGGCACCCAAGGGGTTGCCAATTTGGAACTGAAATCTAGTGCTTATATAGCCCTAAGACTGAACCAATTGGCTAGCGCTAGCTGTGAGCTGACTGTTTGGCACTAGCTGTTCTGATTGGTCAGTACTGAGGACCAATCAGCAGGAGGTAGAGGCCTAATGGGGAGCTGATTTGTCTGTACTTGGCAGCAAGGTAATTGGTTGTTTTTCTATCCCAGCAGTGAGTACTTAAGCTCTAGCTTGAGAGGCTCACAGGGAGCTTGTTTACCAACCTGAATGTATCAGTCCAGAGGCCTGCTGGAAGTTCACTAGTTGTTACCAGAGGACCTGCCCTGTCTGACTGCCTAACTTTTCTCTAGCTATCTCTCTCATCCCTACATCTGCAACTTCAGCTGGAAGACTGGAATCCTGGGTAGGGTAACTCCATGTCTGCAAGTTGGAATTACCTGCAACCTAGTTTACATACATGTCTAGCTATTCATGCTGGTTGTTAGCTGGGAACTCAGCAGAAACTGTCATTCAGAACAACTACATGTAGCTTTTCTATGTAGCCTGGGATACCTCATAATGATGACTAGATTACAAAGATGAGTTTATCAGAGAGATACAGGTGGAAAAAATGTCACCTTTCATAACCTAGCTAAGCTGCCATATAGTGTCATTTATTTCAATATCTAATTATTTGAACCAGTAACAAAAGTATACTCAGGATCTAGAGGAGAGGATATAGATTTCACCTCTTGGTGAGCATCACAATGTTCTAGAGAAGCATATGGGATTATAATAGTTGTTCAGCCATTTTTGGAAAACAAAATCTGCCACTTCCCCTTAGGATAACTTACAAGGACTAACTGGGTTCCCTAGATGCTATAATTCTGAGTTTCTGGTAGCTATTGGCCAAAATCTCTCCAAATGCTTAACTCTCATTAAGCAACCAGTCATTGAACCTGTGTCACTTAGTTTAATCTACTCCCATACTTTATTAATCAGGTCGTCTCCAAATTCTCATTCACTTTTCATTTTTATTAACCTATTGCATTGAAGTCCAGAGAGTCTCTTATCTAAGAACATGATTACAGCAAAAGAAAACAGGCATTGCCAATAATTTTTAAATATGGCAATAAAAATGAAGGAATAGACTTTTAAAAATAGTTTTTAATTGGAAAAATACCACCAACAAATGACAAAAAAGTCTTTGATTGACTAGAAAGAAACACTAGGCATGTGATATTGGAGGATGATAAAGGGAACTTAGCTGACCTTCGCACGGAGAATCCTACAGTGAGAAAATTAACTTATTGGCAAGAAGCAGCAAATCTAGCCTCCAATGTTAATGACTGTGTAAAATAAAATTGAAATGAAACCGTGAACATAGATAATCCAAGCTAGTGAATTAATGCTAGCAAGAGGTTAGAATGTAAATCATTCGTTTCCCCAAATCTCTAACAAATATAACCCAAATAGGAATTATTTCATATGGTTAGAGAATTAACAATAAACTGCTTATATAGCAGAAACACCAAACTTTCTAAGTGGGAAATATTTATTTGTATAAATACCCCTCATGCCTCAAAAACCCTGGTTTCATTGTCTTATTGAAATTGAGAACACATGATGAGCCAAATACTTCACTAGTGATGTTTGATATTTTAATGTCCTTTTAAAGTCAATTTTACTTTTAAGAATTTTTAAGAATTTCCAAATGCTGAATCTGCATATTGCTTGAATTAGAACTCATACATGAAATGAGGTGTGATACCCAGTTTGCACACGAAAGACTTTCCTTCTTAATTAAGACTTACCTTACTCACCTAGGATCACTTTACTATGGCTATTCCTAGATTTATTTATTCTGCACTTTTCTAATAGTACTCTGCATGTCTTCAAAGTGTTTAGAAATTTTTTAAATTGTATATTTGTGTATTTAGATGTTTGAACATCTCGTTTTTCCAAAGTTGTTATAGCCTTAACCATTCTGCCATGAGATATATACATGTGTGTGCATACACAAATACACATGTGTGAGAGATCATATGTGTGTTTATATGTATATAAATACAGACATACTCTTCTTGCACATATGTATACATGAAAACAAATATAGGATACACATATTTGCTTTTGTGTGTGTGTGTGTGTGTGTGTGTGCGCGTGCGCGCGCGCGTGTGAGTGTGCTTGAGAGAGAGAGCAAAACAGAGAAAAAGAGAGAGAGATGATATGCCTGGTTGAAAAGTAAGATAATTTTGTTAGAGCTTTGTTTTGTACTGTTTTCTAGTTCATAGAAATAATTCCCAATGTAAGTATCAATATTGCCAACATATTATTTAAATTTGTGTTTCTGAGATACGTGTTTTTTATTGTCTTGTGTGAATAAAGATTCACTTTTAATAAAATATCAAACTACTTATAAGTGAAGATATTGCATAAAATTACCATAGATATACTAGAAATGTTAAGTTTCAGCTATATTGCTGTTGCAATAAAATTTTAAATTAATTTTTGCCTAATTACTGAGTTTCATTGTTGGTATATTCTCTCACAATATTCAATAAAGAAGCATATTGTTGTTAAAATTTAGAGAGTAACCATCTGGGATGTTCTATTTTGTAGTACCAAAACACATTATTCAATGAAATATATTTCTTACATAACAGTTTTAAAGTCTATATTTACAATTCTTGATGAGTTAACTGCTTTCAACCTATTAAAATGACAACATCCAATCTCAACTTTTACCAAAATAGCAAAACAGTCATCTTCTTTAACCTTCTTGTGTTTTAAATACTTCATTTACATATTTTAAAACATGCATACATGTGAATATATATGTACACTATCTTTTTTAATAGTTATATAAGAAAATCTGGTTAGGTCTGAAAATATTTAGTTAAGATTGGCAATGGTGTATGTATTATTTTATGATGTTTTAAAAATATTGAAACCTGAAAGTCTTACAAATGGTGTTTCTAGAAGTTTTTCAGTCCAGTAAACTTTTCCCCATTTACTAGGGATAATTTTAATCTATTTAGAAAGTTTAGTTTTACAACAGTCCCACAACATAAGTGATTTTATTGAAATAGAAAGAGAACAAAAATATTCAATAATCATTTTATTGATGTGAAGTGAATGAATTATTCATGTTTTCAAAGTATCGGTGTATAATTCTAATTACCTGCTTTTAAAGAATATGAGACCCACTAAAAGTACATTAACAATTTTGATTGAACACCTGCTATCCAGTAATATAGAGCAGGCATCAGAATCAAAATTCACTGTGTGTGTGTGTGTGTGTGTGTGTGTGTGTGTGTGTGTGTGTGTGTATGTGTGCGTGTTCCTGATTTTCTGGGTGATCATTATATACTGTGTTATGTTGGTGTCTGATATAATGCTTTGATAGTTGTAAAAATAGATTATTCAAAGTGATAAAGCCAAATTAATCCTAACTCAAGTACATTATGCATTTTCTTTTTTTTTTTTTTTTGAGTTGGAGTCTCACTCGGTCGCCCAAACTGGAGTGCAGTGGCTGCTCCCGGCCACCGCAGCCTCAACCTGTTGGGCTCTGGCGATCCTTCCACCTCAGCCTTCCGAGTAGCCAGAATTATAGGCATGCGCTACTACGCCTGGCTGAATATTTGATTTATTGTAGAGATGAGGTCTCGCTGCCCAGGCGGGTCTCGAACCCGCGGGCTCAGGCAATCCAGTCACCTCGGTCTCCCAAAGGCACAGGATTACAGGCCGAGCCACCGAGCCCGGCTCATTATGCATTTTCTAACAGTCTCTATTCATTTGTAGCTATGACACACATTTTGAAGCACTAGAAATGCTTCCTGAGAAGGTTTCCTTGTATAGGGAATCATTTATATACTTTGGCTTTATCTTCAGTGGCTAGTGGACAAATTGCAGTTTGACATGTGCTGCTAATCAGGGTTGAACCCAGATTTTTTACATTCAGTACCCCCATCTCCATCTACACCTGTAGGTTGGCTGCTATTACTGTGGTAGCACCATTATCCACCTAGTTAATTGGCCAAACTATTCATTTATTTTATTTTATTTTATTTTATTTTATTTTATTTTATTTTATTTTATTTATTTATTTTTGAGTTAGAGTCTCACTCTGTTGCCCAGACTGGAGTGCAGTGGCCACTCCCGGCCACCGCAGCCTCGACCTGCTGGGCTCTGATGATCCTTCAGTCTCAGCCTTCCAAGTAGCCGGAATTACAGACATGCACTACCACACCCGGCTGATTTTTTGATTTATTGTAGAGATGAGGTCTCGCTGCCCAGGCGGGTCTTGAACCCGCAGGTTCAGACGAGTACCTGAGGTGAGTACCTCAGCCTCCCAAAGGCGCAGGATTACAGGCTGAGCCACCAAGCCCAGTTCAAACTATTTAATTCATAAAATTCTGTGTAAATTTTGACTCAAGGGAAAAGGCACATCTAACCAGGCAAGAGTTCTGGACAAGTTTTTTGTCTTTATTATCTTTTAAATATATTTCTTTCTCTTTTATTCCTCTTCTGGTAGCTTAGTTAGTTGGCGTTTTTACTGAAATTTTACTGGAATTGCACCTGTCTCTATAACCATGTTGCTTATCTATCACCTCTTTTTACAGAATTTTTAATGTTATATTTGGGGTGATAAATTTGGCACAGTGGACACATTTCATATCAGCCTCCCTTCTGAATCTTTGACATTGCATAGCATTGGCTTTGAGAAATCCTCTTAATGTGTCTTACAGTATCTTCTCTAATCTATTTTTATACCTCTTTGCCTTATTTCACAACATATTTTCCCTCAGATTTTATGATCCCATATTATTGACTATCTAGTTTTTCCAAACTGCTATGCCTCTTGTCTCTTACACTGTTACTTCCTTACTGTGAACATTTTACCTGTTACTCCTCACTCATTTGTATATGGAGCCCTGTTATTCAACATTTGGCTTGCATGGATCTTCCTTGAGTGTCTTCAGTGATTCCTTAAGATTAGATTACATGTCCATTCCATATGCTACTAGTTGTTCTACATTGACTCTATTTGTAGCATTTATTCTTTTTATGGCAATTACCTAGTTTTTTCTCCTCATGAAGACTATAAATGCCATTTAGTAGGGAATGTGTCATCAAACAAATTTTTCCAGAACATATTTGATGGCAACTATCTTGTAGCTGGTCCTCAAATATTTGCTAGAAAATGAAATTTATTGTTTGGAGATAGAAGGATATAGGATGTATGTCCCAAGTCTGTCAGATAATATATTGGAACAAATAGTAACTTGTTTGTGTATTTGAATGGTATTTAACAAATACAATCAAATAAATATTATGCCAAATAAAGATAGGCTAAGTTTTAGCAAAATAAAAATATCAATTTTATAGTTTATGGTTCTTGAATTTTCTCATAATGTTTTTCCTTTTTTATAATAAGTGAATTTTTTAGAGTTTCTTACTTTGATTTTTAACATAAAATTATATCAGAATTATAGTGAGACAGGGTGTCTACTATTCTAGAAGCATTCTTTAGTATTTGACTCTGAAAACAATAAAGGGCCCTCTATTCCTCTCATAATTAGAAAAGAAAACTAAAATTAAAAAAACAAAAAACAAAAAACAGTCCTTAGGTTCCTAAGAAGAATAGTACTGGGAGTAAGAGGGGAAGCAATGAAATCAGGGGTAAATTTGGTGTTTATCTAGTTCACTCTATGAATTCAAATGAAACATAAAGGAACAAATAAATATTTGGCTCAATCTTTGAGGCTAAGAGATAAGGATATTATTGCACTCTCTTTGGTGAGGAAATGTGCTTGGAAGATTTTCCCCAACAGTTCAGTAATAGTGCTTCAATAAGAAAAATATGGTTTTAACATCTGTATCAGTTTATGTAGACATTTCATATTTTTTCCCTCTAATTTACCCATTTGGCAATTTTGAAATCCTTTTTCAGCTGTAAATCTGAGACTTACATTAATGAAGTTCTAAAGTCATGTGGGTACAGCATAAATTTGTCACCAAGAAACGTTGTTCCCTACTCCTTCCCACAGCATAGACTTGATTTACCACATTATAAGATCACACGTACACATACACACACACACACACACACACACACACACACACACACACACATACACAGATACAAAAAGTAAATAAGACTTTGAGCCGTGAAATGATCAGAGGCAATACAATAAATATCGTCTCAAAACACCGGATGAATGTTTTAAAAGGTAATGATTTATTTGTTCATCAAAACCTACATTAATATGTTATGTATCTAGAATTAAATAAACTGCTGGTAAATTGTGATGAGCTATTGGGTTCTATGAATATCATAAAACAGGTGTTCAATAATTTTCCTTTTCCTTTTCATTTTTTTATTTTAAAAATGTGGGGTACAGTTCAGGGTTAGGTATACAAATGTTCATTATGCAGGTACCCTTGTTGATAAGGTATGCCCCTCCTTCCCCAGGCAGATTACCACTACTGCCAATCCTACTTCTCCACCCTCTTTCCGGCAGTTTCCCATTACTGCCAATCTTTTTCTTATAGTATTACCATAATTGTTCAAGATCTGCTTACGAGTGAGAACATGTGATACTCAGTTCTTTGTTTCTGTGAAAGACCACTCAGTATTATAGAATCTAAGTCCAGCCAGGTTGCTGTGAAGTTCATAATTTTGTTCTTCTTTATGATTGTGTAATATTCCATTGTGTATATGTATCACTTTTTTTTTTTTTAGCCAGTCCTCTTTTGATGGACAGCACAGTTAGTTCCATGTTCTTGCTATTGTGAACAATGTTGCAATAAACATAAGTGTGCAGGTATCTTTTTTATAGAGTGATTTGAGTTCTTCCTGGTATATTCACAGTAGGGGAACTGCGGGGTTGTCTGGAAGGTCGATTTTTAGATTTCTTAGAAATCGCCAACACTGTTTTCCACAGAGGGTGTTTTAGTTTACACTCTCACCAAGGGTGTAGAAACGTTCCCTTTTCACCACATCCTCTCCTGTATCTGTTGTTTTTGAGTTATTGATGATAGCCATCCTGATTGGAGTTAGGTGGTATCTCAGTGTAGCATTAATTTGCATTTCTTTGATGACTAGTGAGGCTGAGCTTTTTTTCATGTATCTGTTGGATGTTCATATATCTTCTTTTGAGAACTGTCTATTCATATCTTTTGCCCACTTTGTAATGCAACTGTTTTTTTGTTTTTGTTTTTCTTTTTGGCACATTTGAGTTTCTTGTAGATTCTAGATGTTAGGCCTTTGTCAGGCATACAGTTTGCAAATATTTTTCCCAGTGTGTGAGCTGTCTCCCCACTCTCTTGATGATTTCTTTGGCTTTGCAGAAGCTTTCAGTTTGATGAGGTATGACTTGTCTCTCTTATCTCTTATGGCATGGGCACTTGAGGTTTTGATCAGGATTTGGTTGCCAGTTCCAGTTTCCATAAGGGTGGCTCCTGCATTTTCTAAGGTTCTTATAGTTTGAGGTTTCACATTTAGGTCTTTGATGCATTTAGAGTTGATTTTTGTGTATGGTGATAGGTAGGGATCTTGTTTTAATCTTCTGCATGTGGTCAGCCAGGTTTCCCAGCACCGTTTACTGAATAGGTGCTCCTCTTCCCAGTGGTTGGAGGTGGAGCCTTTGTCAAAGATGGGTTGGTTGAGAAATTGAGGTTTTGCCTCTGGAATCTCTATCTTGTTCCATAGGTCTATATGCCTGTTTTGATTATCATAACTTTATAATAGAGTTTAAAGTCTGGGAGTGTGATACATCCTGCCTTATTTTTTTTTTTTTATTTTTTTTTTGCTGAGGATTGTTTTGGCGATTCCTGGTCATTTGTGTTTTCGTATGAATTCCCTATTGTCATTTCCAGGTCTGAGAAGAATGCTGCTGGTAATTTAATGGGTATTGTATTAAATTTGTAGATTGCCTTGGGTAGAATGGACATCTTAACAATGCTGATTCTTTCAATCCATGAGCAAGGAATATTTTTCTATTTGTTTGTTTCCTCTTGGATTTCTTTGAGCAGTGTTTTGTAGTTTTCTTTTTAAGGCCTTCCACGTCTCTGGTTAGGAAAATGCCAAGGGATTTGATCTTTTTTCTGGCTATTGTGAATGGGATTGTGCTTTTTATTTGGGGTTTCTGTTTGTTTATTGTTGGTGTATAGAAATGTGACTGTCTCTTGCACATTGATTTTTTTACTCTGAGACTTTCCAAAAATCCTTTATCAGTGCAAGGAGGTTTTTGACAGAATCTCTTGGGTTTTTGAGGTATAGAATCATGTTGTCTGCAAAGAGGGATAATTTGACTTCCTCTTTTCCTATTTGGATACCCCTGATCTCCTTCTCTTGTCTGATTGCTCTAGCTAGGACTTCCAATACTATGTTGAACATGAGGGATGAGAGTGGGTATCCTTGTCTTGTTCTGGTTTAGGTTTCAGTTTCTTCTGTTTAGCAGTATGCTAGCTGTGAGTTTCTCATAGATGGCTCTTACTATTTTGAGGTATGTTCCATCTATGCCAAGATGTTTGAGGGTTTTTACCAAGAATGGATGCTGAATTTTATCAAAAGCTTTTTTTGCATCTAATGATATAATCGTGAATAGTTTTATTAATATCTTTGCATAGTCTTGTCTGTGTAGATATGTAGCTGTTTACCATATTTTGTGTGGATTTTCTGAACTAAGTAAGCTTAAATTACTACCTGCTTGACAAAACTAGAGATAAATGTAAGCAAAGTCTCTAATGGTAGATATAAAGAAACATTGGGCTTTTTTCAAAATTACAGTCATGCTCTACACAACAATGCTTATGTCATGTAAGATTTTAATAGAGTTGAAGAATTTTTATTACCTGTGACATTGTGGCTGTCACAATGTCATAATGCAATGCTTTACTCACATGTTTGTGGTGATGCTGATGTAAACAAACCTACTGTTCTGCCATCCATAGTAAGTGCTCCATACAGGTATACCTTTAAAAAATATTTTATATTTTAATTATATATTATTGTACCTTTTGTATGATTAGATAGGTTTAGATGCACAATTAGTCACCATTGTGTTACAATTGTCTACAGTATTCAATAACCATGTACAGGCTTATAGCCTAGGAGCAATATAATATACCATATAGCATAGATGTATAGTAGGCTATACCATATAGGTTTATATAAGCTGTAAGTATACTCTAAGATGTTTGCACACTGACAAAATTATCTACCGCTGCATTTCTCAGAATGTATATTCATTGCTAAGTGGCATGCAATTATACTGACACAGGAAAACCTTAGTCTGGGCCATATATTTGTGTGACTATATATAAATCATTTAAACTTTTATATCTCATTTTCTATCTTAATCTGAAAATAAAAGCATTAAAATTAAAAAGTATATAAATAAATTAGTCTACCCACATATTAAAATAGTAAACACATCTTATACTAATGTTAATGAATAGTTCATGAACGTTTACAAGTTGCAACATTATACTGAAAAAATGTAAGTATGCACATACTTTGAAAAATATTATTCATTAATTATTATGTCATTGGATGATGGGCTTATGGACTTTTTTGTTAACTTTATATCCTCAATATAATTTTTTAAAGTAACTATTTCATTTATTATGGAGAAAAAATATTTTATTAATTAAATACAGATTAAAGATTTTCAACTAGAATTTTAGAACTTGAGAACATAAGGAGGAAAATTTATTGTATGATATTGATAATAATAAAAATTAATATAAATGCAATTCTTAAGCATGATCATAGAAAGATACCTTTATCTATGTTATCATAGCAATTGTAATTGCCTGGAGTTATAAACCATCTCATGGATGACTTGGCCCCAGAGTTAAAGCTCTTAGGCTTCAGGCTTTGAAACAGTTAGTAATGAGTATCAAGAAGGTCAGGGGAAGTCAAGGAGATCTTTTAATGAAAGTAATTAAAAATCCAGTTAATGAGTATCTTTCTATTACCAGAACACGGGAAAAAGATGATATCTTATGACATCTATTACTGTGTCATTCTATCTCTTTGAAGCAGGAAAAAATACTTGGGAAATGTGTCACTTATCACCACAAACCTCTAGAATACAGACTCTCTACCCCTTGGGAAAATGAAGATGTATCAAATTTAATAATTTTTGCACAAATCCTTGAGTTATTCTTTACTAACATTTACAATAAAAACTTTTTAATATGAAAGAGAATTCTAAGTATAAAACAGAATTTTATTTTATTTTAAATGTTTTGATTTTGAAGTATCTCAAATTAATAAAAAACATGATGAACAGTAGAAATATTACTCAAGCTACATATGTGATTTCAAATTTTTTAATAGCCACATTTTACAAAATAAAAATACAAGTAAAATTACTTTAAAATATATATTACTGAGTCTGACATATTAAAATTATTATCATTTTGTCACATTACCAATGTAAAACTATTGAGACATTTTACATATTGAGATATTTTACATTGGCTATGTCTTTGAAATCTAATGTGCATCTTATTCACATACCTCATATCTCTTTGGACTCAACAGCAACGCATGGCTCATGACTAAAATATTGTTTAGCACAGAATGATTTAAAAAAATCCTCATAGTTTTGTACCCACCAACTAAATTTAAAATATTTTAATTCTTTGAAGAAAAATATGTGAAGAAAGAAAGGGCAAAATAGTAATAAATAACACAAAAAGAAAGCTCTCGCCCACCAACCACTTGTTTCTTTCTGGGGGACACAACATACTGCATTTTTATTTCAACTTCCATGGAGCTAATCAGTAGCTTAACACTTATGTATCTTTTAAAATTTTTTCAGACTCAAAGTTTATTTAGACCTTGTATGTTTAAATTTGAAGACAGTAGCATTAGCATTCTTGTGGCTTTACAGTAAGAATGTCTGCACCTGCAAGAAACAGGAAAATTCAACTCTATTTGGCTCTATGAATGAGAGAACTTTCCCCCAAAACAGTTGGCCACATAGCTTGGTGTCCTAAGGTATGGCACATTTAAGTATGCTAATTTAACAGGTCACTTTTGTTCCAAGGTTACATTTTTTTCCCCTCCGCTGTAACCTATAATGTTGATGATTTCTAAAGTGTTACTTGTTCTGTCCTGAGTAAAAAAAAAAATGTATGGTTGTTAGTATCAGCTGAGCCTATGACATTCCTTATGAAGATCTGACAGTTGAGGAAAGGTAGCTTTTTGGAACTTTCTTGAAGCAGTGAGAAAAAAACTCTTCCAGAATACTTCAGCACAGTGTATCTCCATCTCCTTTGTAATGATTTGTTCACATCATTTCACTAGACATACTATTGCCAGACAGAAAGATTACACCCTTGTTTGATCAGGTCCTTTTAGAGGTTGAGGCAATTCTTAAAGCTGACTCATGGCTATTAATTGGAAGAATAATGAAAGCAGTTCTGAGGAGTTGACCATGATGTCCATCATGATATTTGTAATGAGAGTCTGGACTTTCTACTTGTCAACCACTCCTGCTAAAAGAGTGTTGCACACCCATTCTCTAGTTATAAAAAAACAAAAATGACCACAGTTTTCAGCCATCTTTCAGAAAAGAGACAGCACACTCTGTGAATCTACTCTATAATGGTAAAGTAGCCAAAACTCTAGGCGACAATTTAACATGTTGGTTATTGCACTTGATAAGGTTAAAAAATAGAAAGACTTTAAACAATAGACACATGGTCTTCCACTGTTTAATATATCTTTTGAGTAATTTTATCTGAGTCTATGCACTTCCATCTTCATACCTTTGTTCATACTATTTTCACCCCTGATATCCCTCTCTGCTTTGTTTTATCAGAATTGTTTAAGTATTTTGAGATTCAGGTAGAATAATAGCTACTTCATGAAGGTATTCCAGATGTAAACATGACATTTTTTCTCCAATAGCACATTATTAATACTTTTATATGGTGCTTTACTATAATTTCAGACTGATTGTGAAGTTGAGATCCTGAACTTCTTAAAATTTTTAATTTTTCTGCTAGACAAATAATCTCTTTTTTCAAGTTGCTGCTGGTAGATTATTAATCTTTCTGTCTACCATGTCTACTCAAACATAGTATAAACTTCTATTAAATATCTTCTGAATAAATAGAGTCCAACATAAAGATGTTATGATCAAGGTAAAAATTTGGTACATCCTTCCTTCAATTTCTTTCTCTCTTTCCCTTTCCCTCTCCCTCTAACAAATGACAAATGATCAAGTTTGTTACAGTGAAGTCACTCAGATATGGATTGAGGGATCCAGTTGCATTCAAATTTGGTTATATTTTCTATGACTTCCTTTCTGGAATCAGTGAAAGTCATGATATTTTAGAAAAAAATGCAAGTCAGATAATATAAGTAACTTAGATTCAGATTCAAAAAGGCCTGTGTATGATTTCTAAACTGGACAAATTCTGTGAAATAGCTTTTTTGATTTGGGGACCAGTGATAAAGTCCTGATAACTGATCACTTGAAGACCCAACTTTGAAATAGGGATTTATTATACAATTCAAGAGGGGAACCAGTGAGTGAGGTAGCTAAAAAATAAGGAAATGTATTGCTGCCCATTTTTATCCTGACTGGCTTTCAAAATGGAAGTAGGAAATGGTGTTATAAATATTTTATCATCTGGGTATTTCATTTCCTGAAACTCCAATTCACATCAAGCATTTCATTAATTAAGACTGCGGTAAGAAAAAAAAACATTTAAAAGGCTATAATCTGATCTTGTTCTCAACAACATTTAAATAACATCATCTGTGTTACTGTTATTCTGTCAAGCCATCATTACATTAAATACAAACTAGCAAAAAATTTGGATAATGCAATTTTTAAAATTTAAGGCTTACTTCAAAAATATGACATATATTTTCACAATACTAACTGATCATTGAATAAACAAAACTAAAATCAAGTGGGAGTGAGAGTAGGTAACTAGCCTCAAACCTTCTTTTTGGCCTGTGCCTTGGACTGGCATGATGCACTGAGTCTATTGTGAAGAAGAGAGCAAATATTGCTGGATTCTATCCAAAACATTCTTTTTCTGCTTATATTCTTAGTTCTCCAGCCACCTTATTTTTAATGTCCACCATGTTGTTTGCCCCAGTTCATAATTAGCATCTTTATTTTGATACATGGTAGACATTTTCTAGTACCCAGGATGACCACTGGCTCAGTAGAATTAGTGAAAGTTGCCTTTCCTTACCCAGCCTGGAAACAGTACAATGAACACATGCTTAGTGTAAACTAGATAAAAGACACCCTTCCTCCAGGTGAACTTACCCCTGCCCTAACACTTATTTTCTCCATTGCCAAGTGCCGTTGGACAATAAACAATCTAAATACTTGCATGTGACAACTATACTAGTTCCTGACCCTCATTTATATTCCCTTTGCTTTACAATGTTTCCTTCTGAAAAGGCACTTGAAGATAACACATCTTTTATAGCTACTCTATTACACAAATATGCACATTTTGATTTTTTCCCACCAAATTATTTCCCCAAACTTGGCTTTCATATATTCTTCTTTTCTAGCCTATAATCATCTAAATACAAAAGTCTAACCCTCTACACTTGCCCTATTCATTGGGTAACCCAGAATGTGTTTTATTGATGTCTTAGTATTGAAAAAAAAAATCATGGAAATACATTAAAATTCTCATAGTTTTTCTCTTGTTAGTGGCTTTTCTCTTAAACACAGAACAAAGGCCAGGCTCAGTGGCTCAGCCTATAATCCCAGCACTTTGGGAGGCCGAGGTGAGTGGATTGCCTGAGCCCACAGGTTCGAGACCCACCTGGGCAACTTGAAGAGACCTCATCTCTGCAATAAAAGAATTAGCCAGGCGTGATAGCTCACACCTGTAGTTGCAGGTACTTGGAAGGCTGAGCTGGAAGGATTGCTGGAGCCCAGCAGGTCGAGGCTGCAGTGGCCAGGAGCGGCCACTGCACTCCAGTCTGGTTGACAGAGTGAAACTCCAACTCAAAAAAGAAAAGATAAAGCAAAAACAAAAAGCAGGTTTTCTGTAATAAACATTGTATAAATTATATAACACATTTCCAAAAGAACCTCCTCAGCTCGAAAAAATGAATAAATGATAACCATTCTTCTAAAATGTTAACTGTTTTCTCTAGATTTCAAGCAATTTTATTTTTTAAATTATGATGTCACAAATTTAGATGTAGCAGTACAACTGTTAAAGTTACATGTATGAATTCCAGTTACATCAACCTGGGCATGGAGTTGAGGTGATCTGACAGAGGTAAAGAAAAGAAAGTTAAGGAAAAAAATTGTTATTCCTATGAGAAAGGAGAAAGCCATATAGCCTGAGAAGAATAAATGATTTCATTTTTGGCAGATAATTTATATTTGCTGTTATAAATTGGCCATTCTCTAAACTACCAGTCTGGTATTAAACTGAACAAAAGTTAACAAGATAGTTTTCTTAATATAATAAGATAGTTTTCTTTTGTTGATGATAAATAAATTAATCTGCCTTACTCCAAGAACTAATTTGCATTATTTTCCTCCGCTACTTTTTAAAAATTAGACATACCAAAGGGGAAAGGATCCTTAGATATGAATATTATTCTTATTAATAGTCAAATCTTGGGGGCTATTTCAAATTAACTCTTTTCACCAGCAGTTTTGTGTAGTATGCAAATGCTTCTTGGTACAACTTTTATTACACATAATAGCGTATAGTCCTTTATCTCAAAACACCATTTATTGAGTAACTATTGTTTGCGGAATATTGTGGTGACTAACATTTCTGTAGGAACTCATAGGACGGTGGAGAAGCAAACATGCAACTATGTCAATCATATTAAACACGGTAAATACCATGAGAGAGGAATGAATAGGTCACACTGGGAGTCCAGGAAATGGAAGTCACAGTTCTTTCCTTAATACCACTTAAGCACTTGTGGAGAAGATGGGGATTAGACATATGAGGGGAAAATCAGCCTCTGCATCTTTTGTGCTGAGATTATAGTGCAGTGCCATTGTTTCTTTCTATCTTTATCCAAAGGCTCATGGCTAATTTATATGCTTGATTGAAAGGCACAGCAAAAGCTTGTGCATGCATGCAGTGGATAAAAATCTGGTGTTGCTGAAAACAAAGCAAACAAACCAAAATATTAAAATAGAATAAAATAAGAAAGAAAAGAAGAAAGAACCTGAGCCTTACAGTGGGCATAAAAGCTTAGCTCTGCAAGAATGTTAAACCCTATTTTATTTCTCTGCCACTGAATTTAAAATGAGATTGGAGAAGGACTGTTAAGTGTTGAGAGGAGTGAAGCAATTTCAAGTGACAGAGTTCAAAGGAGGTGGTTATGCATTACTAAATGGATATTGAATCTCTTTTAGAGATATTTTGCACTTAGAAATAAAGAGTTTAGTTGAGATCGTCACCTAACTTTCTGGAGAAAATGGCCTATGCAAATTGACCATATCTTTTACTGAAAGCCACGGCCATAGCAATTCTAGGCTTCATTCATTTGACGTTTCACAAATATTTGTTGAATGCTTACAGTGTGCTCAGAGTTAGAAAAGCAAAGCATGATATTTCAAAATTATCTCTGTGTAATTAATACCCATAAATCTTAATAAATAATCTTCAACTATAGGCAAAAAAAGCTTATGTTGCCTTTGGTTTTATACACACACACACACACTATAAATAGATTAAATCTCATATAAAAGTCTAGCCATATACCTTTATGAGCAATTATTTTTTACAGAAAGTAATGATACAAATTACTTATACAAAGGTATCCAAAGAAAAGCATGTGGTTTTTTTTTTTGCCAACACCCAGAAAAGATGTAATTTTCTTCTACAACTTGATAAGCTGTTTAATAAAAAAGTAAGAAGTTTGTAGGAAAAAATGCCATGACTACCAAAGTAAATATACAGAGTTAACCTAAGTCTAAGCTATAAATTGATATTCCAATAAAATCTTTTGCCAACTGAAGTTGTATACTAAATTTTGGTTTCCTTTAGCTCTTAAAATATTATAAAGGATAGACAGAGTAAAAATATTATCAATATTTTACGTTAATATCATACTGGAATAGCAGGATCTATATATCATTATTTCTAGCATCCCTGCTTCTTTGGGCAGGTAAGAAAGTCTCCACCTTTGCTTAGTTCCATTCTGCTCTTCTTTCCCTCATATACTGTCTCCCTTCAAATTGTCCTTGTTACATTGTATTGTTTCAATTTTTGTCCCTCCTCACTTTGTACTGAGGTCATTTACTTGTTGATGAATTAGAATATTTTATTCCCTGACAACAATGATTGTGTCAGAGAAAGGCACATGACTCTAATCGAATCACTCACAGTGCTTCATCACCTTTAGTGTAGAGATGCTGTGAAAGAGATATTTATTTCAGAAATTATAAGCTCTAAGAACTAGATAAGTCAAAAGCTGACGGTGGAACATAATATCTATAGAATGAATTTATACCTGTTGCCAGTGATATGGCTGGTAGTATTTCAAATATATAGAGATAATGTTTGCAAGTAAATCAGAACATGATATAGGAACTCAATTTTGCACTGTTCATCTCTTAACTCTGCTTCTCTTTTTGTTGGGTGTATTGGCAAGTAACTTTCCCTTCTTCCTTGGTGGCAAAATAAATGTCATCCGTTTCATACTTTTTATCTCATTTTCTCAGCATCCTTTAAAGAGAGAGCATGTATCTTCCGAACATTTTCAAGTTTGGTCCCAGAATTGAATTTCATAGCCCTGCCTTAGAAAAAAATTTTCATTCTAGAACTAATCACTGTGGCTGAAGTGTTAAATAACATATAGATTAGTCATATTTGGATTATATGTTCACTCTTGATTCTAGAGTTTTGAGTTCAACCACACCTAATCGACATGGATGAGAACCAGGGAAGTGGTGATCTCCTAAAGGTTAAAAGGGTACCCTCTTCAGATAAAGGGAAAAGGGTTAGTGAACTGACAATAATAACATAAGTCTATGTCAGAATCCAACTCAGAAAAAAAAAAAACAAACATAAAAAGACAGGTTGAATTTTAGAATCTGCAACCCTGGGTTCAACTATATTTAACATCATTTATCTGTATCAATGACTACCATTTTGTTTTTGCTTGAGCTGCTTTGAATTAGGTTTTCCTAATTTGAAATTAAGAGTCTTCTTTTACAGAGGACTGAAAAAGATACATGCCAATACATTTCGTTTCTTAGGTTTAAAGATGTTAACACCATTCCTCTGTCCCCCCACACCCTGCACAGGAGCAGAGGTTTAATTAAACTGATGAATCACCACATCTAAGGCAAGACCTTTCAGTTGTGCTTTGCTTTAGGGTTATACAGGATTTCTTCAATCTTATTTGCCTTTTTTCTCTTTTTTTCAATAGTTTTAGGAGGTACAGATAGTTTTTGGTTACACAGATGCATTGTATAGTGACAAAGAAGTTTGGGCTTTAGGTGTTCCTATTACCCTGCCTGGGTACATTGTGCCTGATAGATGATTTTTTATTCTTCTCCCCATCTTTCCACCCTTCCCCTTCTGAGTCTCAAACATCTATTATACCATTCTGTATATGCCTTTGCAGATTCTTAATTTAGCTATCACTTAAAAGTGAGAACATGCGGTGTTTGGTTTTCCATTCTTACATTATTTAAGATGATGTTACATGCAGGTTGTTGCAAAAAGCGATAGATAATTCTATTTTAATGGCTGAATTGTATTCCATGGTGTATGTGTGTGTGTGTGTGTGTGTGTGTGTGTATAACAATTTCATTATTTTTCATTATTCACTAATTCGATGATAGGCATTTAGGTTGATTCCACAGCTTTGCAGTTGTAACTTGTGCTGTGAAAAATATATGAGTGCAGGTTTCTTTTTTTGTATAACAGACTCTCTTCTTAGGGGTAGATTCCTTGTAGTGGGATTGCTGGATCAAAAGTTAGATCTGTGCTTAGTTTTTTGAGCAATCTCCAAAAACCATTCCACCAACAGTGTATAGAATTCCCTTTTCACCACATCTGCATTAGCATAGATTTAACTTGTCTTTAATCATAGAGAACACCTGTGCTCTGGTTAGTCTTAGCTTGAGTATTTCCTTTACTGAGTCAAGGTCAATGGGTATCCTGTAGTTACCCCTACTTTGATTTAAATATATTTTTACATTACATAATGTTATGTATACTCAGTTTTTAATTACATGAACTTATATAGTTTACTATAATTTTTTTTCTTTTTGGAATAGTATCCTCTCTAATAAATTAACATTACCATGTCTTCTGGTTCATTTGAAAGGAAAACTTCAAACTTAAATATTAAAAAATGGAGATAGTGAAGGATCAGGAAAGAGAGGAATAAAACATCTTATTACACCAAAATTGCTACATGGAAATAATTGCATTTTAAAAAAAAAAAAAGTGTATCCTTTGGATAAGTCTTGGGTAGGTCCCCTAAAAGAGAAGCCGTGTGCAAGGGATTTGTTAGGAAAATGATCCCTAGAAAAATAAGTAGGAAATGGGTAAAGCAGAACAGAGAATGGAGTGAAGCCAAGAAAGGATGCAATTCAAGCAAAGTAACAGTTGCAACTGATCTTTCAGGGGAACTGTGAAGGATAAATTGCATCTCAGAGTTATCACAACTGGAAGAAAGAAAGCTGGGCATCAATGCTTCTGTGCCAAACAGAGAACTAGTACCACATGTTCTCACTCATAGCAGACCCTGAACATTTATCATAATACTATAAGAGACGGCTTGGCAGTAGAGGGACACTGCCAGGGGACGTGGAAGATACACAACAACATCAATGAGAGCATATGAGCCCAAACCAGGTGAAATGGGGACCAAAGGGAGGCCCAAACTTCACCTGTACAATGACTACTTATCTACCAATTCTGAATTGCACCCCACATCTTTAAAATAACATTAAAAAAATACTTCCGTAGTGGTGTCATTGGCTAACTGCCACCCCTCACTAGGCTGCTAAGTGACAGGTAAATTTCTAACCACTTTTATCTCTGTGATGAAGAGGAAAAATTGACTCCATTAGTTTCTCTGAATAGTCATGAATGCAGCCACCATAAACAAAAGCACCTTTAAGCTAGAAGAGAGAACCACAAAGCCAGCAAAGGGATTTGAGTGCAGCCAGGTAGAACACTGACAGGATGATTACGGTAGGTATCAAATATTTGCCGCTAAAGATGTAGGAAAAAAATTCTGCCTATATGTAAACCCCATAATATTAATATTTTTGCGAATAATTTCTTTTATTTAGTATATGTTGTAACTGATCAGATTTATTTAAAAACAACTGGTAGTTATTTCTTCAATGTGTATTTTCAAAGAAATATATTAATAACGCTAAGCAAATTCTGACATTGACTTTGACTCAGCACACAGTGTCAGAAGGCAGCACAAATCCTTTTTTTTCTTTTTTTCTTTACTCAGGGAACTAAGGTTTTGGATGTGAGAGATGAGTCAACTATTTCAGAGGGATTGTGGATGAAGAATAAAATATCTCAAATAAAGGTGTTTTCAGAGCTTCAGTCATATCTTTGGTTTCTTTACCTAGTTCAACTTGTATGAGCTCCCTGGGAGATTGTTGGGACAACTCCAGTTCCTACCTTTAGAACACACCTATAAATGCATCTTATGTGGCTTTCAAACTGAGAACCCAGTGAAAGTTTTCTGTGACCCAAATATTAAATGACCACCCTCTACATTAACATACACACACACACACATACACACACACACACACACACACACACACACACAGAAATAGGACTCGGTGTTTCATTTTTTCTTGTCATCTTCTCCTTCCCCCATCTTCATTCCCTATTTTTTATAGTTTATCTTTTTTCTTTTTGCATTTTATTTGACTATTTTTTTATTAATATATATTTTTATTTTAAAATTGTGGGGTGCAGTTAAGGGTTAGGTATACAAATATACATTGTGCAGGTACCCTTGTTGATGAGGTGTGTCCTCCCTTCCCCAGAGATATATTGACTACCGTTAATCCTACCTCCCTTCCCCTTCCAACCCCCCACAGTTTCCCTCTATTGTCAATCCTTTTCTTATAGTATTATGGTAGCTGTTCAAGGTCCACTTATGAGTGAGAACATGTGATACTCAGATGTTTGTTTCTGTGAGAGATCACTTAGTATTATAAACTCAAATTCCATCCAGGTTGCTGCAAAATTCATGATTTTGTTCTTTTTTGTGACTGCGTAATATTCCACTGTGTATGTGTACCACATTTTTTTAATCCAGTCCTCTTTTGATGGACAGCATGGTTCGTTCCATGATCTTGCTATTGTGAACAATGCTGCGATAAATATAGGTGTGCAGGTATCTTTTTTATAGAGTGACTTGAGTTCTTCAGGTTATATTCCCAGTAGGGGGATTGTGAGGTTTATTTTTGGAGCTTTTAGGAATTGCCACACTGATTTCCACAGAGGCTGTAATTGTTTACACTCCCAGAAACAGTGTAGAAGTATTCCCTTTTTACCCCATCCTCTCCAGCATCTGTTATTTTTTGTTATTGATGATGGTCATTCTGACTGGAGTTAGGTGGTATCTCAGTGTAGTTTTAATTTGCATCTCCTTGATGACTAGTGAGGTTGAACATTTCTTCATGTATCTGTTGGCCACTTGTATGTCTTCTTTTGAGAAGTGTCTGTTCATATCTTTTGCCCACTTTGTAATGGGGTTGTTTGTTTTTTTCTTATCAGTATGTTTGAGTTCCTTGTAGATCCTTGATGTTAGGCTTTTGTTAGATATGGAGTTGGCAAGTATTTTTTCCCAGTCTGTGGGCTGTATCCCTGCTCTCTTGATGGTTTCTTTGGCTTTGCAGAACTTTGTCAGTTTAATGAGGTCCCATTTGTCTATCTTATCTCATATGGTCTGTGTATTTCGGGTTTTGCTCAGAAATTGGATGCCATTTCCAAATACCATAAGGGCGTGTCCTGCATTTTCTAAAGTTCTTATAGTTTGAGGCTTTACATTTAGGTCTCTGATCCATTTAGAGCTAATTTTTGTGTATGGGGATAGATAGGGGTCCTGTTTGAATCTTCTGCGTGTGGTCAGCCAGTTTTTCCAACACCATTTACTGAATAGATTCTCCTCTCCCCAGTGGTAGGTGGTGCAGGCTTTGTCGAAGATGAGTTGGTTGAGAAATTGAGGTTTTGCTTCTGAAATCTCAATTCTATTCCATTGGTCTATATACCTGTTCTTGTACCAGTACCAGGTTGTTTTGATTATTGTAACTGTATAGTAAAGTTTAAAGTCTGGTAGTGTGATACCTCCTGCTTTGTTTTGTTTTTGTTTTTGCTAAGGATTCTTCTGGGTATTCTTGGTCATTTGTGTTTCCATGTGAATTCCTGTATTGTTTTTTCTAGATCTGAGAAGAATGCTATTGGTAATTTGATGGGTGTTGCGTTAAATCTGCAGATTGCCTTAGGTAAGATGGACATCTTCACAATGTTGATTCTTCCAACCCATGAGCATGGAATATTTTTACATTTGCTTGTTTCTTCTTGGATTTCTTTGAGTAGTGTTTTGTAATTTTCATTGTAACGTTCTTTCATGTCTCGGTTAGGAAGATGCCAAGGTATTTCATTTTTGTGTGTGTGTGTGTGGCTATTGTGAATGGGATTGTGCTTTTGGGGGGAGTTGGTGTCTTACTCTGTCGCTCAGACTGGAGTGTAGTGGTCGCTCCCGGCTACCGCAGCCTCACCTGCTGGGCTCCAGCAATCCTTCTGCCTCAGCCTTCCAAGTAGCTGGAACTACAGGCACACGCTACTATGCCCGGCTCATTTTTTGATTTATTGTAGAGATGAGGTCTCGCCAAGTTGCCCAGGCGGGTCTTGAACCCGCAGGCTCAGGCAATCCGCTCACCTCGGCCTTCCAAAGTTGAGGGATTACAGGCTGAGCCACCGAGCCCGGCCAGGATTGGGCTTTTTATTTGGGTTTCCGTTTGTTTATTATTGGTGTAAAGAAGTGTGATTGTCTTTTGCACATTTATTTTATACACTGAGACTTTGCCAAAGTCCTTTATTAATGCAAGGAGGTTTCTGATAAATTCTCTTGAGTTTTCAAGGTATACAATCGTATCATCTTCAAAGAGAGATAACTAGACTTCCTTTTTTTCCTATTTGAATACCCCTGATTGCCTTCTCTTTTCTGATAGCTCTAGCCAGGAATTCCAATACTATATTGAACAGGAAGGGTGACAGTGGGCATCCTTGTTTTGTTCCAGTTTTCAGGGGAAATGGTTCCAATTTTTGTCTGTTTAGGAGCATGCTGGCTGTGGGTTTCTCGTAGATGGCTTTTACTATTTTGAGGTATGTTCCACATATGCCTAGATGTTTGAGGGTTTTTATCAAGAAGGGTGCTAAATTTTATAAAGGCTTTTGTTGCATCTAATGATATAATCTTGCGGATTCTGTTTTGCCATCTCTTGATGTATTTAATTATATTTATGGTCTTATGAATGCTGAACCAGTCTTGCGTCCCATGGATGAAACCGACTTGGTCATGATAGATGATTTTTAAGATGTGTTGTTGAATCAGTTTGCTAGGATCTGGTTGAGAATTTTAGCACCTATGTTCATCAAATATATTGGTCTGTAGTTCAGTTTCTTTGTTGGGTCTTTACCTGGCTTGGGTATCAATGTGATGCTAGCTTCATAAAATGATTTGGGGAGAGTTCCATCTTTCTCAATTGCCTGAAATACTTTCAGTAAGATTAATATAATTTCCTCCTTAAATGTCTTATAGAATTCTGTTGAAAAGCCATCTGGTTCAGGGCTTTGTTTTGCAGGTAGTTTTCTTATTACATAGTCAAGTTCCTTGATTGCTATTGGTCTACTTAGGGTCTCGATTTCTTCTTATATCAACCTAGGCAGGTTGTGTGATATCAGAAAGTTCTCCATTTCCTTAAGGTTTTTAAGTTTGTTTCCATACAAGTGTACATAGTAGTCTCTAATGATCTTTTGTATTTCTTCAGGGTCAGATGTGACTTCATCTTTTGTGTTTCTGATTGTATTTATTTGGCTTTTTCTCTCTTTTTCTTGGTCAGTCTAGCTAGGGAACCATTGATCCTGTTTATCCTTTTGAACAACCAGCTTTCTGTTTCATTGATTTTTTTATATTATCTTTTTGTCTTCTATGTCCCGGATTTGGGCTTTTATTTTGGTGATCTTGATTCTTCTGCTGAAGTTAGGGTTTTGGTGGTCTTACTTTTCCAGTTTCCATAGGTGACTTGTCAGCCTGTTTATTTGTGATCCTTCCATTTTCTTCATGTGTGTTTGTAGAGATATGAATTCCCCTCTTACTACCGCTTTCATGGTATCCCAGAGATTTTGTTAAAATGTTTCTTCATTTTCATTTGTTTCCAGGTATCGTCTAATCTCTGTTTTGATTTCATCATTGACCCAGGAGTTAACATCATTCTGTTTAGCGTCCATGTCTCTGTGGGTTTTGGGGGAATCTTGTTGGTGTTGATGTTTATTTTTATTCCATTGTGGTCCAAAAAGGTGCATGGCAAAATTTCGATCTTTTGAAATTTGTTTATGCTTGATTTATGGCCAAGTATGTGGTCAATCTTAGAGTATGTTCCATGCAGTGATAAGTAGAATGTATATTTTGTGGTGGTTGGGTGGAGTGTTCTGTAGGTATCAATTAAGTCCATTTGGTCAAGAGTCACATTGAGGTTCCAGATCTGGTTGCTGATTGTTTGTCCTGCTGATCTGTCCAGGGTTTTGAGTGGGTTATTAAAGTCCCCAGCTATGATAGTATTAGAGTTAATATCTTTTCTGAGTTTACCTAGATGCTGCTTTATGAAAGTTGGTGCTCCTATGTTGGGTGCATATATATTTTGGATGGATATTCCTTGTTGATGGATTGAACCTTTAATCATTATTTAGTGGCCTTCTGTGTCTTTTTTAATTTTTGATAGCTTAAAGATATTTTCTCTGAGATTAAGATCGCCACTCCTTCTTTCTTTTGTGTCCCGTTCTCCTGAAATTTTGTTTCCCATCTTCTTACTTTGAGTCTGTGAGTGTTCTTTCTAGTGGAATGAGTCTCTTGGAGGCAATATATTGTTGCCTGGTGATATTTTATCCATTTTGCTATTCTATGTCTTTTCAGTGGTGCATTTAGTCCATTCACTTTCAGGCTAATTATTAAAATGTGAGAGTTGTTGTTCCTGTTTGTTTGTTGTTTTTATTTTGGTTTTTGGGTTGGTTCATGTGTGTTTTTAATCTTTTTTTCTGTACTCTTGTGAACAATGTTGTTCTTTTTTCCTTTTCTTCTGTGTTTAATACTTTCTTAAGTGTTTCTTATAGAGGTGGTCTGGTGGCAGCATAAGTTCTTAGGGATTGGATATCTGGGAAAGATTTTAATTCTCCCTCACTGATGAAGCTTAACTTGGCTGGTTAGTTATTCTTGGTTAAAATTTTTATCTTTTAGAACTTTGAAGGTAGGGCTCCAAGCTCTCCTAGCCTGATGCATTTCTGTAAATAAATCTACTGCTATTCTAATTGGTCTTCCACGGTAGGTAATCTGACCTTTTTCTTTTGCTGCCTTTAGGATTTTTTTTTATACCTACTTTGTTTAGGCTAATTATGTTTCAGGGAGTTGGTTTTCTTATGTGTTGTCTTACAGGCGTTCTTTGAATCTCTTGTGTTTGAATTTTTGCATCACTGATGAAATGAGGGCAGTTTTCTTGAATAATTTCCTGGAATGCTTGTTCAGGGTGGTCTCTGTCTCTCTTTCTGCCTCAGGAACTCCAATTACTCTTAGGTTCAGCCTCTTGAAGTAATCACTCATCCTTGAAGGTTTTGTTCTGTCTTTTTCAGCTTCTTTTCTATGTTTTTGCCAGTTTGGGTTAGTTCTATATTTTGGTCCTCAAGCTTGGCTAATTCTGCTTTCTATGCTTATCAGTTTGTTATTTATTTCATTCACGGTATTCTTTACTACTGTTATCTCAGTTATCAACTCCTTCCTATTTTCCTCTTGTCTCTCCTAAATTATTTTTAATCTCTCCATTAATGTCTTGTTATCTGGGTTTGTAGTTTGAGACCAGTCATTCTGGTGTCTCTTCATTCTTTGCATTATGGAGTCAGTTTTCTCAGTGTCTGACCTCCTATGGGTCTGTGAGAGACCCATATTCTTCTTTTGATTTTTCTTCATTTGTATAGATTTTTCTCTACCCTTTTCTCTCCCCTTCTTTAATTCTGTTTTTCAGGGAAGGTGGGGTTGCTTTTACTTCTTTTTGTTCAATTTTCTGTTCTTCCTTATGATGGTCCTCTGACTTTGTTCACCTTGAGGGTGGACTGTGAGTTGGGGACTGTACTTTTTGCAGTTTTGAGATTTAATTGAAGGGGAAGCTGTGATTCAGAATCTATCACAGATCCCAGTATCCACCAGCAGGTGTATGGGCACACTGGAACCCACTTCCCACTGCCTTACAATCTGTCCATGCAGCACGGTTTAGGTTTTCTCCCTAGAAAAAAAGGAGGTAAGAAAAAGGAAAATAATGGAAGAAGGAGGGGTCAAGAGGAAGTTGGAGAGAGAGAAGAGTAAGAGGGAAAACAGACACACATACCAACTAATGAATGAAAAGAGACACAAGGCCAGAAAAGAGTAAAAAACAAACAAACAAATTCCCTAAAGCATATTGGTAATCACTCAAAAACTGTCCAATAAAATCATGCCTTTTGATGTGTTTTTACCCAACACAAACACGTATCTAAATCAAAATGCAAGCGATAGTGAACCAAACAGACAGTGAAAACAATAAAATCAAAATGAGAAACCAGACCAGCTCTGGAGTCTTTCCTGAGTGTCTAAAGTCTCTTCAGCTCTGATCTCTAGCCCGTCCCCTTCATTCTCATTGCAGGCAGATAGATTTACTCACCGATTGGGTCAGTTCCCTTGACTTGCTGCCTGAGAGGTCTGCCACACAGGACTGTGTTGTTTGTGTCTGATTCAGCATAGAGGAGGAGCTTCTGTCTCCTGTTTTGGCATGGTTACCTTAGAAAACAAGATGGAGGCTGCTTGGAGATGAGCAGGGCAATGCAAATCTCTGCCTGGAAAATGGCTGTGGTAGGCCCCTCCTCTTTCTCCAAACCTATCTCTCCACTCATCCGCATCTGTAGATGATCCACCATGACTGTTGATGATGGTGTGTGTCTGGCATCAGGAACTGGGAACCAGTGACATAACTGGGCACTGCATTTGGTGTGCCATAGGCAGCTTGGGGTGGAGGAAGAAGCTTGGAATTCCCCAGGGCCAGAGCCGAGAGCCTCAGCATCAGCGGTTGTTCAGCACCTGGTAGCAAAGAGCAGTAATCCCTTTCGGAGGCCGTAGTGTGACGGAGGCTGTTTGCTGCATGGGACTAGCTATAGTAGCCCCCGTCCCCCCTTACCGTGTAGGTGGTGGCTGCAGGAGCACATGGAACTGCCTTCAGGAGTCACCTTTTGTGGAGATCATCACAGTTTGGCTTGTCCCATCACCATCTTGCTTGTTTCAGCTTATCTTTTTAATCTAAAATTTATCTCTAGTCTCACTTTGGCTTACTTTCCCATAGACTTTTCCTCTAAATTATCTGTGACATATTTTTATACAATATGATTTCATGTTTTAAATGCATATGTATTAAAACTACATATTTAATTATTGATAAAACATTTTGTTATACATAACAATGTTATAAATGAGGAAAAGGTATATCAAACCCAGGCTGTGGGAAGGGAGAAAGACAAAAATTGAATAAAGAAGATGACAGTCCTAATACATTACTTTTAAATTTTATTTTAGAGCAATGGGGTACATGTGAAGATTTACTACATACATACATTGTGTGCAGGTAAGGTTTGAGCTTCTAGCAGTGCTTTCTCCCCCTGAGAGTGGACCTGGTACCCAGTATGTCATTGTGTGCCCCTTATCCTACCTCCCTCCCTCCAATATCTGTTATTACCACTTTTTTGCTCATCGAATACATTATTTTTTAAATGAAATGTTCATTTACATATATTGGTAGGAAGGTGTACACAAGAAAATTATAGACTTCAAAGGATTATCTAACTCAGATATTCAGGTGAAAAAAAAAAATTATAGCATCACTAGAGTCCTTATGACCCTTTCCATTTTTACCTCTTGTTTTCTTTCTAAAAGTTTTTAAAGTACTACATTATAGGGGGATCCCAGATAACCTGGTACTAATTTATAAAAAGTTGTGTATTTATTCTTACATGTTTGAATGTCAGTCACCTTTAAAGTACTCTTCATTTGATGCAATACACCTATCAAGAAACTTTTACCACTACCTTTCAGTGTTTTTGCCATTTTTTGTTTCATCTCTTCCACACCAGCAAAACATTTTCCTTTGAGGACTATTTTTCAACTGGAGAAACAAAAATAAAGTTTCTCCAGGTGATATCAGGCATTACTAGAGAGGGATCAAAAATGGCTGAACACTCAAGCGTGGTGTGGGCAGGTTGGCTGTGTAAATAACCCATCATGAATTAGGCAACATGTTGAAAGAATCTCCTGTAAAATAAAATCACTGAAGCCAAATGCAGCCTCGCCCAGCAACACTAGCTGTTACCAGCTGGTACAGTGGGTTCCTAGAACACTTACCTAGCAGAGGAAGCCTGTGCTACAAGGGGCCTGCCCTCTAAAAGACGACTCCATTTTTTTGTGCAGTCCCATCTCATATTATAAATCTTATATATAATACAATATACTTTGTGTTATACATACAAATATACATACAGGTATATTTATGTATATACTTTATATATAAACAAGTGCATATATGTACACAAGTATCTAAATTCATTATCTCATAAATCAATATCAGTTTGTTAGAACATTGAAAATGTTAATTCTATTGCTGTCTAATTCCCTTCATTTTGGTTGTGAAACAAAAATCAATTTTACTGTTGTTCCTTTGAAAGTTGCCATTAGATTCATCATTGTCTTTGTACTGAAGATGTATGATATTCTAATGTATTCTGGTGACTTAAAATTTATGAGAGTACTTGAACATAGATGGGGATATCTTTCATCAGTTTTGGAAAACCTTTAACCATTGTTATGCCCTTTCCAGTATTTTCCATTATTCATTTTGATTATATGTTTGAGTTTGGACTTTTTCATGTAATTAATTTTTATAGGTTTATTTATATGTCTTCAAATTATTTATTTTGCTTATGTTAATTTTTTCTCATTTATTTTATATTTTTCTGTACAATTTTCAAAGTTCTCCATGTTACTTTTAATATTTTGAGTATATTAATCAAAATTAGTTTAATGTTATATCTTTATTAACTAGATCAGTTCCTATGTCTATCTTTTCATTAGAATTTGATCAAAACCAGGCTGGGTAGTACAAGTCTGTAATCTCAGCACTTTGGGGGCTGATGTGAGTGGATTGCCTGAGCCTGTGGGTTCAAGAGCAGCCCAGGCACCTTGGTGAGACCTTGTCTCTACAATAAATAATTTTTTAAAAATTAGCTGGGCGTGGTACTGCGTGCCTGTAGTTCCAGCTACTTGGAAGGCTGAGGCGGAAGGATCGCTGGAGCACAGCAGGTTGATGCTGGGTGGCCGTGAGTGTGCCACTGCACTCCAGCCTGGGTGACAGAGTGAGACTCCAACTCAAAAAAAAAAAAAAAAAAGATTTTGATCATATATTTTAATATGCCTAGTTATTATTGATTGGTATATTGACACTGATTCTTTAAAATGTAGAGATAATTTAAGTCTGTAGATTATTACATTCCTCTAAATAAGCTTTAATATTACTTTTGTCAAGCATCTAGGCTTCAGTGCTTTAGGAATCCTAGAATCTTTGTCAAATCATAGGTTTAGTGATAGAATCAGGAGTTTAGTTCTTTATTAGCCTTTAAAGAAAATACTTTATTTAAAGTTTATTTAGAGCTAGTCTATTTAGAGTTCTCACAAAATAGATTATGGACAACAAAAAATATAAAAGCCTTTTCTCAGTTTTGGTCTCTAGCTTCTAATTATTGTTCTTGTAACTATAAGGATCTGGCAAAAGTTCTGTTTAACCTTAAAGCTTCTCTTCTGCCACACCTGAATTTAACAATTGCCTAGAGAGGAAACAGTTATATTGGTTTCATCTTTCTTTCTTTCTACTTCTTTTTCTGGAAGTTGGTCCTACAAATTTTTATTACTTTGGTAGCTTTCTTACATCTTCCAGTTAATTTTTAAAAATATTTTGTCTCAATCTTCACAGAGTTTGTTCAGGAGGAAACTAGTCTACTATCGCCCAAAGGAAATCTTAATATGTTTCTGTCAAAGGAAGACGTTGTGGAGGATTAGGAAATGTCTAAGGAAGTGGAAAACCCACAGGATATCTTTATTCGATGACAAGACCCTACCTCTGATTTCAATTTATTCCACCTGATTAGAAATATATTCTTTTGTTTTCCTAAAGCAATGTATACAAAACTTTTTTTTAAATGGTACATTGAATAAGATTCAAATGGCTGTAAAAGGTATTAATCATTCCTTTTCTTAAGAATCTGTCAATAATGGAGATTTATAGTAACACTTTAATGAATTTGAAAATAAATTACTAAAATGATATAAAGTATTACAATGAATGCATTTATTATGGCAATGTTGTGAATTAATTAATTCAACAAATATTTATTGATATTTTCCAAGCATTGTTCTTAGCAATGGGGATACAGTTGTAAGAATCATGATTTTTACTTTCTGTGTTTTATAGTGCTTTGACATCTGGGGGTCTTTTGAAACAAATGGACTGCCCCCTGCCGGTTTAACTAATTCCTATAGATAGCAAACAACTCGCCTGTGAGCTCACCTTTTATATGTAAACCCACAAACCCTGAGTTCATATCTCCATTTGCTTTCTTTTATCAGACTCCTGCATCTGGAACACTATCCATCTTCCCCAAATTATCCCAGGACCAGGCACCTAACAGCTAGAAAGCACTCTTATAACCTAGAGCCTGCCTAAATTACTCAAACTACCCAATCCTAAAACTGTTTCGTTTCTTACAGCTGCTTACCCTGCTTGTCTCGTTCCTTCCCAGGAAAACTACAAAAGAGGGCTATTCCCCACAATGTCTTCTTGCTCCTTTGGACTTCTAAGACCCAGATGCTTCCTTGTGTGGCCCCACGTGGCATGGCATGCCCCCTCCTCTTGGAAACTCTGAGTAACAAACTATCCTTTCAGTGGCTGTTGTTTTTCCATCCATGTGCCTTACCATACCTAAATAAAAACAAAATCCTGAATACATTTTAAAACAACAGTTATAAACAATGAGCGTGTTCTCTTAGAGGATAGAGACAGTAAATGAATGAACGAGTATTACTAGAAGGTTATAAAGTCTCTGAAGAAACTAAAACTAACTGATGTGAGAGTGTCTGGTGACAGTGCTAATTTAGAATGGAGAAGAAAGGGCTCAGCAAGGAGGTGGTGACTTTTGAAAGGACATCAAAATATAGGAGGCACTCAGTTACGAGAATGCTGTGGGGTAGAGGGAATTTCTGGTGTGGACCTAGACATTTTTGTCTGCCAGTATGTGTGTGCTTCGTAATCAGATTGAATTTTAGTTATAGGTACTCTGTAGTAATAATTCTATTTTCACCTGCTTGTGTTCTCCATCTCCCAGGTTGCCATACCTCAGATATTTGAAACTTAGAATTGCCAGGCTCGGTGGCTCAGCCTGTAATCCCGCGCCTTTGGCAGGCTGAGGTGAGTGGATTGCCTGAACCCGCGGGCTCGAGACTCGCCTGGGCAGCGAGACCTCATCTTTACAATTAAAAAAAAAAAAAATCATCCAGGTGTGGTAGCGCATGCCTGTAATTCCAGCTACTCGGAAGGGTGAAGCAGAAGGATTGCCGGAGCCCAGGAGGCGAGTCTGCGGTGACCGGGAGCGGCCACTGCACTCCAGTTTGGGTGACCGAGTGAGACTCCAACTCAAAAAACAAACAAACAAACAAAAAACTTAGAATTGATAGAGGAATAAATACAAATCTAGATACGTATTACTATGATGAGCTAAAAGTGATCATATATGGCTGATATAAAAAGTTTTAATGCATTTATTTGCCTTAGATGAAATTAAAGTAAGCACTAACCATCAAACTAAAAATTTTTCTGGAAGGTGTCACAATTACTTTGATAGACAATTCTGTCTGATTACCATTTTTGTACCCTTCAAATAAAATGAACTAAGATAACAGAAATGTAAGAGCTTTTATTCTTTTTTGATTCTAACAAAACCATTTGATGAATTTTATTCTGATCATCTTACAAAAGAAAATTAGAGGTTGACATCACTGCCTTCAATAGCAAGGTGGCACTTTTACTTAATAAAATACCTTGTCACATAGGTATGAATAACATTATATTTTACTAGCCTGAATGTTTGCTTTTGAAGAGCAACAGACTTGAGTTCAACATAGAGAGTTCAGAACTGGTCACAGCTGCTCCAACTAGAGAGTCATTTCAACTCATAATGGGAATGGCATAATGTTGCAGGAGAATCAGAACATGATTATTCATTAGGAAGTACTTTGAACCATGATTTAAAACAAAGCTTTCACGCCCTCCCCCCCAAAAACACCAGAAGATAAAAACTGAGAAGCGTGTCACACAAAGTACAGTTTTGAGAAGAAAAATCAGTTTTATCTCTGAAAGTTAATTAGTATGGTAACTTGCTCTGTGATACCTGAAAGGTGGTACCTATAAAAACCTAGAATAAACTTAATTTGGCGTGATATTTTTGCCTCAGCATAGCCATTTTTGCTTAGACTTTACTCCTGACATCCTTTGAATCTAGCACAGGTTAGACATAGATAAATACATTTTCAAAAGGCAGGTTTTAGGAAGTGTTCAGATATTCTACTGTAGGCCAAGCAACAACCCACCCCACTCCCTTGGCAAATCTCCATCAGATGCAAGACCAAGACAGCCCAACCTTTCAATACATAGTTTAGCATAATAATCTCTAGCAATCTTTCAGGTTCTTTGTCAAGGCAGAAGATCAAAGATCACCCCTTGGCTGGTCAAAGCCATAGACATGATAACAAGACCATCTTTGGGTCAAGGAGTTTGTGGATTGCAAACATCTGACAACTCTCTTGCGGGAAAATCCCCACCCCTTGTCTCCTCTCATCTAGCCCACCATCTGAGGGTATGAGATGCTACTGTGTGGCAACCTCAAGATCTAAGATTCATGTGGCTACAATCAATATCAAAGACCCACAGCCCTGGACACTCCTCCACTTCTTTTGTTTCTTTCCTTGCTTTATTAAAAAAATTAATATAATAAAATGCATCCATTTAAAGTGCCTCTATTTGATGTGATCTGATAGTTCTACGTGGCAATAAGACCACTAAAATCAAGATACAGAACATTTCCATCACAAACAAAGGTTATTCATGTCCATAACCCCTTACCCCAAAGGCCCTTAAATATGCCCATTCTTGGCCCTTCGAGGCTACACTTGTTTCTTTGTGTCAGCCCTCTTTCCAATTTGTGAAAGATGAATAATAAACTTTACTTCTTTCTACTTTCTTCCTTGTTCCAATCTTGCATTATTCCCATTGAATGACACTGGCCCACCTCCTCTCAGTTTAACCTTTCAATACCATATTTGACCTGAAATCTTTTAGAAATTTAAAAAAACTAATCGTGATGAGTTCCACCTGACTTGACCAGTCTCTATAGAATGTCAAGCACCATGTGAGACCATTTTCATTCATTATTTCTAATAAAACTGAACATTCTGAAAGATAATTAAAAGTATTACTATAAACTATCATATATTTCATTCTTAGTTACTGGCCAGAATGATATCAACACATGTTCACGCAAAGACCTGTACATACTTTTCTATAGCAACTTCACACAAATAACCAGAATCTGTATAGATAGGGAGAGCAAAAACATACATGAACAGGTTAACGAAGAAATGAAACGAAGTATATCCATACAGGGGAAAACTACTTAGCAATAAAAAGGAAAACAAAAAACAGAACTACTGGAGCATTTTCAATATGAATGAAAGAAGCCAGGTATAAAAGATCTCTTTTATACAAAATAAAAACCAACCTGTAATGACAAAATGTAGGTGAATGGTCACTGTGGCAGGGAAATAAGAAGGGATAAATTGCCAAGGGACATGAATAAAGCTTTGTTTGTGATGGAAATGTTCTGTACCTTGATTTTAGTGGTCTTATTGCCATGTAGAACTATCATATCACATCAAATAGAGGCACTTTAAATGGATGCATTTTATTATATTATTATTATTTTTTTGAGTCGGAGTCTCACTCAGTTGCCCAGACTGGAGTGCAGTGGCCGCTCCCGGCCACCGCAGCCTCGCCTGCTGGGCTCCGGCGATCCTTCCACCTCAGCCTTCCGAGTAGCCGGAATTACAGGCATGCGCTATGATGCCCGGCTGATTTTTTGATTTATTGTAGAGATGAGATCTCGCTGCCCAGGCGGGTCTCGAACCCGCGGGCTCAGGCAATCCCCTCACCTCAGCCTCCCAAAAGCGCGGGATTACTGGCTGAGCCACCGAGCCCGGCTTATATTAATTTTTTTAATAAAGCAAAGAAAGAAACAAAAGAAGTGCAGAAACTAAAGCTTAAAGTAATTAAGAGATTTGCCCAAAATCATCACACTATTCCTAAGTAGTAGGAAGATGGATTATATATATATACATATATAGGTTCTTTCCGGCCTTAAATCTTGGGTTCTTTCCACTGCATCAGATGTCAGAAGAATAATTCTTGAAGACATTTTCTTTTTAAACTTTCAGTATTGTAACCATTTCATGTGAACATTTATTATGCTATTAATTTTAATATTCAGAAGACTTCCAACTTATAGTGCTATAACTTTTAGGTATTAGATATAAAAATAAGGCTTTTATTTTGAAAATTTATCTGTGGCAGCAAGTCTTGAAAATGTGTGAATTTTTAGAAGAAGCTACTGGGAGAGGGTCACATTATATAAATAAAATATGTCTTTTAGTTTGGATTTTGCTGCTAAAATTATATTAAATATGCTAGGTATTTTTAGGACACTTAAATAGGTGGTTAAAAATTAAACACAAGTTTTCATGTTTAGCTATTTCAATGGTGAATTTGAACATTCTTTTTTCTATTCCCAGTATATGTCCCATGTTGAAGTTCAAAGTGTCCTTCCAATGCTTTTCTCTATTGTACAGTCACAAAAATGCAGGCCATATTATTTTGGGCAACATGTGTAAGAATGTTAAATAGGAAGCACTCAATGTTTAAGGAACTAATGAATGAATAAATATGGAAAAGATATTTTTGAAGTTTCCTTAAATAATAGAAATTTATTAACTCATCATCACCACATAAATGAGAGGTACTTTTGAGACAACTTTGATGCTTTTAGTATTTCTTTCCAATTTGTGTGTATTATATAGATGAGGTAGTTAATGTATCAGCTTAAACTGATGTGATGAACCGATGCATGAGTGATTTGACTTCCTAGTAAGGCATTCTTGCAATTCTCAGAAGCAGTGAATAGCTGAATAAACATCAGGTTGGAACAGCAGATTAAAAAAGGCTGAAAGAAAGTTGTGAATGGAATCGAATGGAAAGGCAGTGCTAGTTAGCAAAGCAAAGATTCACTCTAAGATGACCTGTATGCCACAATGTGAAATTCTATCATACTTTTTAATTCTTGACAAGTACAAAAGAAGTGGCCAGCAAAGGATAAAAAGAGGTTACATTATATTTTGTTTTAATATTTGCAGAACTCTCTTCTGAATTTAATCTTGATTATACACACGCAAATCAGGGAATGAAGGCCTAGACTCTGCAATTGAATGACAAATTTACCAAAAACAAAACAACAATACAGTGTTTATGTAGATGTTACTAATCCTGTATAGTAATATCTACTTTTTTTATTCAGTGATGTATTTAATATATATTCAACCTCCACCTTATTTGGGGTGTGGATAAAAGATATCCTCTCTTTTTTTCATCAAACTACACCTACTGTTTCTAATCAATATAGGAAAATTTGAATTGCATCTTAAAATTATAGTATTAGATAATTCTTATTATTGCTCAATTGCAAAGATACTGAAATAACATAATTGGTGTCACTATCTCAAATACTGACTCCGCAGTAAAAATACTGATTCTGAGAACAGTTGTGTTAAAGTATGCTGACATTGTGTGATAGAGGATGGAAATTAACAGGGGGGATATTTTCCATTTCTAAGATATTCAATTGTATTGATGTTTAGGTTACACTACTTTTCTGTGCATATATTGGGCTAAACATATTGTTCTAGATGGCAGTTATAGATCTAAGCACCTTGAATTATAGAATGAAGTTAGTATGAAAAACAAACTAAAACAAATCCTAGCAATGCCATTTAGTTAACATATCTACTGCCTTGTAGAAAAACACTGCATTGGAGCTCAGGAGTCTAAAGATAACATTTAGAGCTACCATCATAGCATAAATTAAGGATAAAACATCACTTAGCTTAAGAGGGAAGTGTGAGCTTTGGAATCAGTTGGATTTCTGTTTAAATTCCAGGTCATACTCACACTAGATGCAAATCATTGTGGAGTTACTGTAGCAATGTATCTGAGGTTTTTTTTTTCCTCATACATACAACACTAATACTAATAGTATTTTGCTTCCTGAACCATTGTGAGTGTACCTTGATAGCCATACTTGGGCTATTGAAATGTATCTACAATATAAATTGCTTTCTGATACTTTATTAATTGCTAATAAGTTTATGATTTTTATTTAAAATATTTGTATTCTGCAACTGTAATCAGTTTCACTTATGTTACAAATATCTAATATTTCTCTAATGCTTTGCATTTAAACTGTTTTCAAATGTTCTTTAAATAACTTTGATATCATACCAATTTTGGAGTTGAAAATATTGAGACCTACAAACCTTATCCTGACTTATCGAAGGAATGAAAGCTCCTAAATGGTGGCTTTGGATCTTAACTCAAAATGTCTTTATCCAAAGTGAATGCTGTTCCACTATCCTGGTTTTCAGATGAGCTATGCAGACACTTGACTACTATAAGATATGGGACTCAAATTCAAATCTAGTTGACATTTATTGACCTCTAGACACTGGATTGTAATTAAGCCCCCTAAGCTAATTTTCCACATCTATAAAATTGGGACCATATAGTACACATACCATATGCTTGTTTTGAGTAGCAGTGATCTAAATTATGCGTAATTGGCAGGAATTTTTTCAGGACCTTTGATGCAACATTTCCTTATTCTTCTGAATAAATTTACATTTAATTATAAGTATCTTTTTGCCAAAATTGGCAAGAGATTAGTAGCAGTCGCTCCGTGGCTTCTCCCTTTCTTTGTTGTATCGGAAAACTGAGTCTGTTACCACCTTTGACTTTTGCCCAAATATTCTGTCGTAAGATATGTATCCTTCTTGTTGATTATACTTTTTCTGTGCCAGGATTGTCATAAGGACTACAGCTCTCTTAGAGTCATTGTACTCAGTATCCAACTTGCAGAGGGATTTATGCAGCACCAGTTGTCTTTCACATTCCCTCTGAGTCCATGCTTCTATAACTATGGAGATACAAGACCTCAGTAAATACATGTCTTCAAAACTTAAAGATCATAGTCTCCAACTTTCCTCCCTGCCCCACCTTAATCTTTCCTTGGACCTTTTGTTGAGGCCACAGACTGAAAGACAACAGTATGAAGACTTGCTTTCTTAGGGTCACAAAATGTAGGTTCATATTGTGATTGAAAATAATTATGGATTCTCAATCACAAAATAGCAGAAAATTTCTAAATTTTATATTTATTTCTAAAAAGTCATAAGATTTGCATCAAGGAGCTGTTATTCTAGCAAGGCAAAAAGCTGACTGAAGCTGAGTAATGGCTTCTAACTCCATTTGCCAAAACACTATCATTGTCCTCTTGACACTGAGGCTATAGTTCAGTAAAAATTTATCATCCTGCTTTCCCCATTGCATTTCTGAACCTTCTTTCTGGCTCTTTTCACTCTTTTAAATTACCCACTCACCCCCTGGAATCTGTTGATGACTGTTGAGTTTTACAGAAATAAATTAATATAGCACAGTTTCTTTTTCTTTCATAACACTTATGTCAGTATATAATCATGCAATTATGGTTGTCATTATTTCTTACCAGATCATAGTTTACAAAAGTTGAGACTCTGCCTCGTTTTTCTCATTGTTTTGTTCCTAGAATTGTGACTGGGATATAGAAGGTCCTCAATAACTATCTGAATGAATGAAAACAGTAAAATCCTCTAAGACTTCCTTGGAATTAAGAACCCAAATTGTTGACATTAAAGTAACTCTTTAGTAATAAACAAATCAGGTAATCCTATATCTGAAAAATTAACATAATTTATGATTATAATTATTTATAATTATATTTATTAACATGATTATTATGATAATAGTTTCCTATTTACACAATTAGTAAACATATTTCAAATAATTCAAATGTATTCACATAACAATAATAATATTTCTCCCAAATAATAATGCAATGCAGACCATTGATTATTTTTGGAGCATATGGGAAGAAGAATAAAGAAAAAATGAGATGTTTCAATCCCCAGTTTCCACAGTCAGATCTAATCTCTGTGTGTCTCTCATAGTATGAGCATCTCATTTTGCTTATGAGAATCTAACAGAGACTTGCTATTCAATGGGTAAAAAGTTTCCATTATACAACATAATGAAATTATCAAGTTGTGCTTCACAAAATTATTAACACATAATGTTAATAGTTAATGTTCACTTTAAATGTCTATAATTTATATTACTTTATTGTATACTTAGTAATTTGCTAAAAGGTTAGATCTCATGTTATGTGTTTTTATCAAAATTCTTAAAATACATTTTAAAATATACATATTTTATAATTCAACCTCAAATCAATCCAACTGTTTAATCTAGTAGTCATCATGGTGGCAGAAGAAATAGTAATAGTACTAGTTGGAGTAGTTGTGGTGTTGCTAACAATAACAATAATAACAGTAAAAATTCAATGCTGCAAAAAAAAGAGGTATTGTAAAATGCTATTGAAAAATGTTTCTATACTTTGACTTTCATGCAATATCTAGATTTCTTTCCAGTTTTATAATCATTTAAATTGTGCCACCACACTATAATACGAAGACACAGTACCTGTTCTTAAAGAGCTCATGATATTGAAAGATAATATGTAAATAACCTACCTTAATACAATATGATATAAGCTGTTCTGCCACAAACCAAAAATTGTTGAAAGCACCAAAGCAATTTAGATTTGTTCTACCTGGAGGTTGGAAAAAATTTCAGAGAAAGTAGACATTACATTTATATATACAGAACTGTATTTAGTATTCAAATAACTGTGTGTATATGAATATATAAATATAATTAAAAACACATATGTATATGAAAGCTTAAAATTATCAAATTCCACTGGGAATTACATGCAAATTTTCACATGCTATATATATATATATATATATATATATATATATATATATATAATATACATATATACATGCAAAATATATTTAAATGCATATATGTATTTGAATATTTAGAATTATCAAATGCCGGTGGTAATACATGCAAATATTCACTACCTTTGGCTGCACGCAGGGTTGCTATGACAACATAGATTAATTATGGGCCTTTCTATTACAAATCTTGACTTCTCAAGACTTGGAGGTTTCAGTCATCCTCTACCTGTATATTTTATCTTGAGAACCATAATCCTATCATGTGCTGAGATATTTGAACAGTCTTCTGTATCTGAATTTCCAAATAAGATTTTTTTATTAAAAAAAACTTTCTTTCCTTAGAATCATCATCTTTCATATTATGTAAAAAGGGAATAATCCATTTGAATATTACTTTTTTTCTAAATAAACTAAAAAAAGTGCCATGTTTTTATAACTAGATGAAAGGAAATGATGGTGCTTTACTCCTTATTTGTTGATGCAAATCCCATGATTATCATTGCATCATTAGAGAGAAAAAGAAAATTTTATTTTTTCTTCTTTGTAGTTACGATTATGTTAGTTTTAATCAAAGATGACAGAGATGAGAGAATTCTGATCAGAAAAACAGTGTTTCCCATGTTAATATTGCTACCATCTTTTTCAACAAATTGGAAATCTATGTAAAGATTACATTGGATTTTGATACTATTAAAAAGTATATTTTCTCTAATGCATCATTCACAATTTCCACAAGTGTACCATAGTTCTGGACACTAAATTATATGCTAAAAACTTACTGAAAAAAATCCAGCTTAACAATCAAGTTTGGGGGATGCCTGCCTACTTAATTAAAATTGGACAATTTCATATTTAATAGAGACCTCATAATTATAAACATTATAAAACAACATTTTACATGTTTACATGAATTTGAACATGCTATGGATACAGGTAGTTAGATTCGAGCATGCCATGGATAGAGGTAGTTAGGTTGAACATACTATGAATACGTAATAATTCCTCTTCCCCAGCATGCTGAATTAAGAGCAGTACAAAGTATCTCTTCAATAGCAGCCTTATGTACATTCATACAAAAATTCCTTTGGGATGTGAAAACATTTTACTTTGGATTTGAAAGTAAATATAATTTGTCCTTAATTCTGACCCTGCAACCTAAAATCAGTGCCTAGTTGATAAGCAAATATACATATAATTGCTACCATCTTTTTTTTTTAGAACTATTACTCAGCCTACTTGGTAGCATAATATGATCCCTGTCCTCAAAGGTCTTGCATTTTTCTTAGGTTTGGTTTCCCTCAAAGCAGAGCCTGATACACGACTTAGACTGCCAGTAGTTTGTTTAGAACAAAAATCAGAGAATTTCAAGTAAGGAAGATGGGATAGTGAAACAAAAACAGAAAAAAAGTTAATAAAAGATTAGTTACAGAGTTGGTTACTGCAGTAGACTTTTGAACCTTAATCCTGTCAGGGCCTTTCTAAAGTAGATGTACAGAATGCATATTGAAATTGTCCTTCCAAGGGATAGGAAAATAGTACATATCCTTGGGTCCTGTTTTTATTAAGTGACTCCTATCCCCAGCAGCAGGCATCCATGACTTCAGAGAAAACACAGAAGAAAAGTCTTATAAAAGCAGAGACCTCTTCAGATGGGAACCCAGGCTATGTGGAGCTGTCCACTGTAAGTGTGCTGAAGTTGGCAGAGTAAGGGGAACTAACCAACTTTCGGCACAAATGTTATAGGCTTTTCTAAAACACCAAACAGAGCAGTGGTCCCCAACCTTTTTGGCACCAGGGGCCAGTTTCATGGAAGACAATTTTTCCAAGGACTGGGGTGGAGGGGGTGAATTCTCCTAAGGAGCGCACAACCTAGATTCTTCACTTTCACAGTTCACAATAGGGTACTTGCTCTATGAAAATCTAGTGCTGCTGCTGATCTAACAGGAGACAAAGGTCAGGCAGTAATGCTAGCGATGGGGAGTGGCTATAAATAAAGATGAAGCTTCGTTCACTGGCTGCTCACCTCCTGCTGTGCGACTCAGCTCCTAACAGGCCAGGGACTGATACTGGTTGTGGCCCAGGGGTTAAGGTTCCAGAAATAGAGCACAATTGGTGCTTAACTAATTTGTTTATAAAGTGGCTTTTAAAAATTTATTATGAAGAGTCAAGGTACAGGTGGGGTTTGGTGAAAGTGTCTATGAATCTACACAAGACAAATCTGAGTTTGAACTCCCTTACTTTATAATCTTCAGTAGAATAATAAGAAAGCTCTCCAAACAGCTTCATAGGTTCTCAACCACCTCCTATTTATCTCTTCTAAAGATTCAGTCTCTGCTTCTTCTCTTAGACATATACTTTACCCTAGGAATATCAAAGTATTTATATTTTTCTAAACATGTAAACCCTGAACATAGCATGCTGTTTGCAAATGTTATTCTCTTTTCCCAGAAAGATCTTCCCTGAAAGCTTTAATAGAAAAATATTTAAAACATTTTCCAAGAGTCAACTCAAGTGTCACCTTTATTCATGAAGCCACCAATGATCCACCCAAAGGGAGTGAACCTCCTGCACTCCCCCACCATGGAAAACATTATGGTAAACAGTGAATGCATGGCAGCATGTACAAATTATTGTAACATTTATTAATGTGTTTATCTCTTCTGAGCTCTTAAGGGCTTCAGCAGTGCCTTATATTGATAATATCTTATAAATAGTAAGCAAAATGGGTAGTTGACAAATGTAGCCATTTAGGACAATATAACTTCTTATGTAATCTGTCAAGCTCTAATTTCTCTTTTTATTGCACAATATATGGCAAAGATGTGTTTTTTACTCCAGTTAGATTTTTTTCAAGACTTAATATATTTTTAAATAAAACTTTATAAATTAAAGTGTAGAGAGTCACTCCTATAAGTTTGACCCACTGTTAACATGCAAATTGCTTTTTTATAGGATTTTTCTCCAGAGTTTGGTGCGATATTATAAGCATTGCTCCGCATTTTTGAAATTTTCTGGTCTCTGGGAGTTCTTCTCTGAATATGAACAAGGATAAGAACAAGGATAAGCACAGAGACTGACTTATAATTCACACATCTGATGTTTATATTTGAGTACTCTTTTTATATAACCATCCGTTTACTTTTTGACATCTCAAGGATGCATTAATACAGAGCATTGATGCATTTATACAGATAACAATCTGGTTTGGTTCATCTAGGACACTGTTAGAATAAAGGTCTAGTTTAATCAATGTAAAAGTGACAATTGACTGGCTTCATTTAAAAAAAAAAGGCCCATCACCAATCTGACCAAAACACTCTAATAAATTTTTATGACTACTGATTTTCATCTGTTTCTTTGGCAAAGCGGGGGTATTATATTGATTATCTGCAATGAAGCATTAAAAAGAAACTGTGTTATTAGTGGGACTGAACAGGAGTTAGTATCAAATGTGGACCTGGATCATAGAGCATGGAAACGTCATGTGTCTACAGACAAATCACTGGTTTTCAGCATCTTTGATAAATATGGTGGGTGGACCAATTTAAGTGCATATTTGATGAAGTGGTCCACAGGCCCTTATGATAATTTCCCCAGAGATATTCTGCAACTTGAATTAAAATTCATCTTCTAGCAGCATACTCTAACAAAAAATTAAATACGTATTTTGATTACAGGTAGAGATCAAGGCAGATTTTATAGTAAATTCTCTGAAAATGACAGCATATGGAAATACAAAAGACACAGAAAAGCTATCATAATACTCCAAGTTCTAATATCCTCCACCTTCATACCTCCCCTGAATTATTTTCTTAGCACTCTCTATTCTTTTTCCACATTATTCTCAAAAAGAGACTTTTGGTTCTCAAATTCTCCCTTTCTTCTCTTTACCCAGTGCAACTACGGTCTGGAAACTTCCAGATAAATTAAAATACTATATCCTGGATATTTTGTAGAGGAAAGGCAGCTTTCCTATGCATTTGTTCTATTCCATTTAAGGTGCACGTGCGCAGGCACATATGTGCGCAAGTGCATAAAGTACATGCAGAAAGCATAACAATCAATACAAAGGAATTCATACACTGAAATTCATACATGATTTGTCTGTTTACTGCTAAACCATGAAACGGTTCTAGCAAAATAGCTTCCACTGGATCAATTTTAATTCAAACATTTTTAATGCTTGGAACTAAAAGATATTTGGGTTGCCATTTATCATCTACACTAGATTTTTCATATTTTTAAATATCATAGAATAACTAATAATTGCATAATTTTTTTGAGAACTTACACATCTTTCTTTTGGGTAGTTTTTGGAATAAATATAATACAACTCTAGTCTAAAAGGCTGTTTCAGTAAACTAAAGACAAAACATGGAGATTTCAAACATATCCCCATCTCATACTATTCACATAGTGCTAAGCAAAAATCGAGAGCTGAACAAATACTAAATATTTACCAGCTGTAAATTATAATCGTCCCTAAGAAAATATAACAGGTGAAGAGAAAATTGTATTTAACGTAAAACAGAAGGATTCAGTTCTGTGTCACATATTGTTATGTGACCTTTTAAAAGTTGTTTTACCTGTTTAACCAGAAGATAATACTTATTTTACACAACTGTGCTATGCAGGAATAGAAAAAATTAGAAGAAAACAAATTGTGATGCAGTAAATGATGTAGCACAATTAGTGACACATAATAGACACTTAAAATATGCTAGTCTCCCTTATTTTCAAGAAGTGGTTTTAAATACCCAGGACTGAAAAACCTTGCTCTAATTAATGGAAAGATGACATTTATCTTCTACACTGGATTGTATTTTAACATCTATTGCTTTATGCATGAAGGACAAAATGAAGACCAACTCACTTCAGAGACTGTAGTATATTATTTTGAGTGTTTTGAGAGAAACAATTTTAGTTCCCTGAGGAAGACATGACTTTTAGAAATAAAGACTAGCCATGGGGTGCCATGTCTGTAGAATTGATGAATGATCAAGCTGGGACCTACAAATTTGAAGCAAAAAGTAATGAAAATCATTTCAGAGGAAGTTCCGGAAATATTTGGAACATAGTAAGAGTCATTTGAAAACAAGCATAGCCTCCAGAGCTAATGACAGCAACTGTAATCACATTGTCTCTCTTAAAACTATTTACTTTAAAAATAACTGGCACATTGCATATGTTTGGTAACAAATACCTTGCAGGGATATGTTTGGTAACAAATACCTCATGTATTTGAACACTGCCCTTTCCCCACTAGTTACTGTTTTCCTGGACAGTATGATTTGACAAGAATCCAATCCATTCTGATTGTATTTATTTGCTAGTCCACAGCTTTGACCAATCTGCTCTGGCTTTCCATGAGGGGAATCACATACCCTCATATTTAAGCTCATATTTCACATTTTGGCTTTCAACTTACATCTGAGCTCAGTTATGTAAGCTAACAGGTAGAATTACTTCCTCAGGGTCCATCAACACCAATAGGATAGGTCAAGAATCTGTTTAAGTTTTTTTATCCCTTGGATCCAGAACCACTGTCCACTTTCTCTTCCAATAGGTTGTAGACATTTTCCTTTTCTACTTTAAAATGTAAAAGATCTGATTATATCCTACTCAGACAATGTAACTGTTGGTTGCATGACTCCCTTCTAAAAGAGTTTGTTGCCAGGGTTGTAAAGGGACTTGTACCAATAAAGCTCCCTACCCTTCTGTCTGTATCTTTGCAATCATAAGAAACACTCAGCAATCAGAGAAGAAACCTCTCTTTATTTGGAGTATGGTGTCCTTTTGGCCCACTCTGGCTACCCCTAGCTGCATGCAAACTGTTTCTGGAACACATGCATGTCTGACTGCCAACTGCGCTGAGGGTGGGAGATAGGGAGCTGCTACTTTGCAAAAGCTGAAATTGATTACAATTAACTGAAATTTACTATCCAAACCTTTTCCTGGGAATTGCAAGCTGTCAGTAGACTTCAAAGAGTTAATGTAGTTACATCAGACAGATTATATCCTTGAAATTCTCTGTCTTCCCAGATATATTTTTTATTTCATTTTAAAACTTATTTAAACAAACAAGCTCAAAAGCAATGTTTAGTGTGTTTCTCTGGTCTAAATAAACAAATAAACCAAATAAAATCTTCGTAATAAATTCAATATTTAAATAAAAATTATAAATGAAATCTTTAAATAAAATAAACCAAGCCGGGCTCGGTGGCTCAGCCTGTAATCCTGCGCCTTTGGGAGGCTGAGGTGAGTAGATTGCCTGAGCCCGAGGGTTCGAGACCCGCCTGGGCAGTGAGACCTCATCTCTACAGTAAATCAAAAAATCAGCCGGGCATGGTAGCGCATGCCTGTAATCCTGGCTACTTGGAAGGCTGAGGCGGAAGGATCGCCGGAGCCCAGCAGGCGAGGCTGCGGTGGCCGGGAGCGGCCACTGCACTCCAGTCTGGGCGACAGAGTGAGACTCCAACTCAAAAAATAAAAATAAAAAATAATAAAATAAAATAAACCAAAATCTTTCTAAGGAGAGTTTTGACTTGAATTTTGCATCTTGTAATCATGGGGAAATTATTCTGCCATCCAACTTGCCTTTGAAAGCCACCTATGCAATCTGAATCAAGATACAAAATTTGAGCTCAGACAGATATCTGCTCTGCTATCATTCATAAATAAGATACAATTACAAAATACATAGAAGTTAAACAAATTCCCAGTCTAAAGTTGTATTCTCAAATCACAAAAGATACCTGTCCTAAAATAGAATGCAGCCTTTGGCTGAAGGAAATAGCGTACTATACAAAGCACAAAAAATAAGGAGGCCAGAACAAAAGGGGTTTCTATTTGTCCAGGAAGCCTCATATTCTATTTGAGTTTTTTTCTATGAGTACCCACTCCCATATATGCAGACTGAATTTATGAAGGCAGAAGAGTCCAAATTTCCTTCTTCAATTAATTAAGTCATTAATCATTACATGTGGTGTTCATACTGAAGGTCCACAGTGCCTATCCCATGTTCATACTCCATATTTACTACACATTGTCATTTCAGGCAGTTTCAATTCTCCCAGGCCATTATTCTTGATCCAATTTGGAAACAAACAAAAAAAATTGCAGAGGGATTTCTATCATGCATTTTGAAGTAAACAACAACGAAGTAGAAATACCTACACTATAAAAATATAAGGAAAGACAAAAAACTGTTTATTGTATCACTCTGATAATGTTTACAGTGTTCAGAACATGTATAACTATTTGTTGAATGAATGAAAATGGATTTGAATTCTAATTCTGCACTTCTTAACTGTGGAGTTGGGAGTTTAAATCTCAGAGACAGTACTTCATCCTGGGTGAAAAAGGGCTTATAACACATATCTCACAGGGTTAGTGCCATAATCATTTTATGTAAATTTCCTAACAATATGAAGGAATCTAAGCAGCTAATAACCTCCAGTTAACTTTTTGGTTACATAGTAAGCAGTTTGGAAAAGGTTTGACTTTATAGTATCAAGAGTACAGCAAAATTGACATTTCAGGTTTATCCTAGAAATAGCATCTCTCTTTTAAATCAAGATAAATGATAACAGACTTTGGTTGTTTTATTGGGTATCCCTGTACACATAGCAAATAGTTCTGAGCCCACAACTGAGCAGAGATACGCCATTGTATGGCAAAGGATAAAAAATAAATGCATTCACTGGTCTATGTCCCTCCCTACTGAGAAGGACAAATGATTTTCCTGGACAATGTTAGTCCAATATCCAATATAAAGTGAAATCAACCTGCTCAGGTCAGTTTGATGAAATATAGTGCCACTGTCACCTGTTTTTAGAAGGAATTTGAGTAGGATGCCAACAAAAACTGGATCTAACAGCTAAAGGATAAGTGGTTATAAAGTTAGTCTGTCTTGTTACTCTTTGTAAAGCTTTGATTATCCATGATGACTGACCTTTCAACAAAAAAATAAATGCTGGTTAACATTGGACAACAAGCATTCAAAAAAGTTTTATATATATTTTGTGGTTAATTATAACAATAAAAATGTTCAAAGAGATTTAATATTTTACAATTGAGAAATAGTGTCAGTCATGACCTCAAAACTTGAATGAATATAATGTGTACATTAAGAATAGTAATGATGACTTTGCAGCAACTTGGATGGATTTAGAGTCTCTAGGACTCAGTGATCTAACACAGAAACAAATAATTCAGTGCCACATGTTCGCACGCATAAGTAGACCTTAAGCATTTATCATTATACTATAAGAAAGGGATTGGCTGTAGAGGGACACTGTAAGGTGAAGTGGGGACCAAAAGAAGGCCTATACTTTACCTGTACGATGACCACTTATGTACCTAACCCTGAATTGTACCCCACATCTTTAAATTAAAAAGAAGAATAGTAATAATGAAGTACTTCTAGCAACAACAGAACTACATGAAAAACAATCAAGTGAAAAAATCAGTATAGAAATAGTTTGTCTTATAAGTATAGTCATGTGAAAAAGCACATATAAAGCTTAGAAGATAATATGTAAATTTAATAATATTTCTGTTAGAAGGATTGCTGTTTTCTTAATATCATTATCATGGTATATTGCTTTTATAATTCAAGATTAAAAATTACTGTCACAGTCAACCCTCACAAAAAAAGAGCAATGCTTCTGAAAAACTAATTAGAGCTGTGTAAATCTATGTATTTTATAATAGTATTTATCACAGTGTTTTTTATTTATAAAAAATCGGGAACATCTTAAATGTCCAACAATATCTAATTAGCCTAACAAACTAATACATATTCAATGAAAGAAATACTATGTATGCTATAAGTTGTATGTTTTCAAAGAGTATTTAATAATATTAGAAAAGAATATTAATATTAAGTGCTATAAAAAAGGAGATGTGGAATTATAGACTACATCATTACATGCACATATGGTAAAAAATTACTGGAAGTATATACATAACATATACAAAAATATTTCCAGAAATATCTCTGGGCAATTAATATTTTTCTTTATTCATTGTTTACTTAGTTTTCTTTAAGAATTTTAATTAAAAAATAACAATAAGAAGCCCTCTGTGAAGAGTTTATACACTTTAATAACATGTTTCTTAGGTTAGACCAATGTCAGTTTCAATAAATATCCAACCTCCTGACTCAGAATACTTTTGTTTCCATTCAGTACCTAATATTGTGGTGGACATAAAATAGATGCCAAGAATTATCTTATTTTGGTTGATTTGTAAGTAACTCACAGGAGGAGATATCAATCTCTTACAAATAGCATAACCAGGCTTTGTAAAATTATTTTATAAATAATTCCAACACACTTATGTGTCTGAATCTTTCCCATTTCCTATTTCTCATTTGTCCAAATTTATCCCAACGGAAGTTCACTCCCTGTAAGTTAAGATGCGTCAACTGGCTCCAGTAGCTACTTAAGATACCAGATTCCAGCTTCATTATGTGGTATTTCATTCAAATACGGAAGTGTCAAAAGAAGTCAGAAACTTAGGATATTGTTTTGCAAAGAGTTAACTAAAGCAGAGGGGTCCTTATGGTTTGTAACTGCCTGATGTCCCGGTAAACATAGTGCCACGAGACTCTTAGGAGTAACATATAATATGTCCAATAGTAGAAGAAAGAAAAGACCATACCTGGAAGAGTGGTTGTCTGGGGTTAAGCAATCCCAGAAGCAGGCTGTGAAACTGAGATTTGAGGAAGTAACTAAAGGAAAATGGAGTAATGAGATGGGAGAAGAAAGGCTCTCTAGCTAGGGGTGTGATTATTACAGAGTATTGCTGTTGGCAAGCAGGACTCTCTAGAACAACTGTAATCTAGCTGGGCTCGGTAGCTCAGCCTGTAATCCCGCGCTTTGGGAGGCTGAAGTGAGTGGATTGCCTGAGCCCGCGGCTTCGAGACCCACCTGGGCAACTTGGCGAGCCCTCATCTCTACAATAAATCAAAAAATTAGCTGGGCCTGGTAGCGCGCGCCTGTATTTCCAGCTACTTGGAAGGCTGAGGCAGAAGGATAGCCAGAGCCCAGCAGGTCAAGGCTGCAGTGGTCGGGAGCGGCCACTGCATTCCAGTCTGGGTGACAGAGTGAAACTCCAACTCAAAAACAGACAAACAAAAAAACCAACAAAAAAAAAAAACCTGCTATTTTATTCTGGAGATGGGGACTTGAGTTATCTCTTTAACAATTCTCATCTGTCATTGGCTGAGGGCTGTCCTTTGCCCTCCCCACCTCCCAAGAACACGAGCTGAGCAGTTACTAAAAGTCCCTTAAAAGACAAAGCAAATAACAGCAAAAACTGCCAGTGCTTCCAATTGGAAGTCATTGACAGCATACACAGTATTCACGAACGCTGAGGAAATGTGGTGCACACAAACTGCACACGCTCCCAGGAGAAATACAAGGGTCTAAAGATGCAAGTTGAATGGTGATCAATTCTCTAAATCAAGTCAAAGTATAAGAGTAAAAACATTGTAAATTCTTGAGCAATGTAAAGATTAAAGACAGTTTTTAGAACGAATTGCAGGGGAATGCATGAAATAAGGCAGACTACCTAGATATAAAGTAAAAAATTTAAAGGTTCATACAGCCCACAAAAACAACCACTCTGCTTCATCTCCATTCTCCTTCTCCCCCCAAAATAAAAAGTGTTAAAAAAAATCTAAAGGCAGCCAGGCTCGGTGACTCAGCCTGTAATCCCGCGCCTTTGGGAGGCTGAGGTGAGTGGATTGCCTGAGTCCGCGGGTTCGAGACCCGCCTGGGCAGGCGAGACCTCATCTCTGCAACAAATCAAAAAATTAGCCGGGCATGGTAGCGCACGCCTGTAATTCCGGCTACTCAGAAGGCTGAGGCGGAAGGATCGCCGGAGCCCAGAAGGTCGAGGCTGCGGTGGCCGGGAGCGGCCACTGCACTGCAGTCTGGGGGACAGAGTGAGAGTCCAATTCAAAAAAAAAAAAATTCTAAAGGTAAAAAAACCAAATTTCCTAAAAGAACTGATCAGCAGGCTGATAAATACAGAATAACCTTGAAACTTTGCACTAAAAATATTTCTATATATCAAAATCACCAAAAATTAATTTAAAAAAAGCACTTAGGAACTCTACCATTTCCATATAAATGACAAAGTTGGCAGCCTCACAATGTATAATACTTTTTTCTTTAATTCTGAGTTTGAGTCTCACCTTGTTGCTCAGGCTAGAGTGCAATGGCACAATCACGATTCGCTGTAGCCTCAACCTCCTGGACTCAGGTGATTCTTTCTCCTTAGCCTCCCAAGTTCCCAAGTAGCTGAGATTACAGGCATATACTACCACGCCTAGCTAACTTATTTTTTCTTTCTTTCCTTCCTTCTTTCTTTCCTTCCTTCCTTCTTTCTTTCTTTCTTTCTTTCTTCCTTCCTTCCTTCCTTCCTTCCTTCCTTCCTTCCTTCCTTCCTTCCTTCCTTCCTTCCTTCCTTCCTCCTTCCCTCCCTCCCTCCCTCCCCCCCTCTCTCTCTCTCTCTCTCTCTCTCTCTCTCTCTCTCTCTCTCTCTCTTTCTTTCTTTCGAGACAAGGTCTCACTATGTTGCTTAGTCTGGTCTTGAACTCCTGGGCTCAAGTGAGTTTCCAACTTTGGTTTCCCAGAATGTTGGGATTATAAGGCGTGAGCCACCTTGCTTGGCCTAGAACTTTTTTTATTAGCATGGAAAGTTTAGTCAAACTGCCTAGGTTAGGGTTCTGCCTTTGCCAGCTTGTTAGTATGTGACTTTAAAGAAGTTATTTGAATAAGTTTCATTCTTAATCAGTTCAGTTAGCTAGTTTGTTTTTAATTGGCATAAAAGTAGTGCCTCACAAGCAGAAAGGAGTGTATGGGCATTAAATAAGATAATATATATTAAAATTTCAGCACATGGGAATCTCTGAGTAAATGTTAGTTTATATTATCTGCTACTGCTACTTGTACCATCAGCAGCAGACATCACCACTATTTCTATTAATACTTCTACTAGTACTATCATAATTACTGAAAGAACTGTAATCACACAAAATCATAAATGCTGAATAAATCTCATTATTGTAGCCCTTCTCATTATCTCTTCTCTTTTTTGCACACATGTATTTAGGCAGAAATGCCACCAAAATATATTTAAAAAATTTTTTTTGAGTTGGAATGTCACTCCATTGCCCAGACTGGAGTACAGTGACATGCTCACAGTCAACCCCACGTCAACCTGTTGGACTCAGGTGATACTTCTGCCTCAGCCTTCCAAATGTAAAGAATTAGCCCATACATTATATATATACAAATTAGCTTTATCCTAGAGGATATAAATTAATTTAAAAGTAACCTATGTGTGATTTGCTTTTAATGATGATATTTGAAAATAGTCATATCATAATGAATATCGAGTAAGACATTTCAATTATAAAATCCACTAAAGATTTAAATCCCTTTGCAAGCTATCAGATGTGAAACAACAGCAATCTCATAGCAGAGGGCAATGAAAGTTAAAATGTCTCACGAGGAGGCTTCAATTGAGTAATAGAATCTAAAGGAATTTAGTCAGTCCTTAGGATGTCATGAATTGGTTTAGGAAGAATTTATGATCTAGTTGAAAAATGCAAAACTTCCTGTCCAGTGAGAATGCAATGGGTGGCTTCTGAAATGAATTAGGCTTCTCCAGAAAAGAAACAGTTCCGTGTATAAGTCTGTGGGCATACGAATTTGAAAGTGTAATATCTTTTCCAAAGTCTGAGAAGACTATTAATAGTATGAACAGATACATATATACACATAGATCATTTTAGAGCTTTGGGCTAAACTTCTTATTAAACAACTGGTATTCAATCTCATTCTCTCTCTCTCTCTCTCTCTCTCGCTTTCTCTTTCTCTCTCAATCTCTCTCTCTCGTCCAAATCATTCCTCACAGTTTCCTTCTGTTCTCTAATATTTCACCTTGCAGTTACAAACTCGAATGAAATAAAAGTTGAGCAGGTAGCACAAAAGAGTAGAGTACAGTGTGGGCTGGGTTCGGTGGTTCAGCCTGTAATCCCAGCACTTTGGGAGGCCGAGGTGGGTGGATTGCCTGAGCCCGTGGGTTCGAGACCAGCCCGGACAACTTGGTGAGCCCTCATCTCTACAATAAAATAAAAAATAGCCAGGCCTGGTAGTGTGTGTCTGTTGTTCCGGCTACTCAGAAGGCTGAGGTGGAAGGATCACTGGAGTCCAGAAGGTCGACGCTGGGGGAGCCGTTGGCATGCGTGCCACTGCACCCCAATCTGGGCAAAGGAGTGAGATTCCAACTCAAAAAAAAAAAAAGAAAAAGAAAAAGAAAAGAGTACAGTGTGTTTGCTGGGTGCTATGGCAAATTGGAGAGTGTAATGTTTCCTCTGAAGGGTCAACACTTATCATATGGTTTAAGAACTTAAGATCTAGTATGTGCTAACCCACCTCTCCACTTACTAGGTATATGGCCTTGGTTAAACAAAACGTAATATTTATCTAATTTGTGCCTCACTATCCACATTTGTGAATTGTGAGACTAATAGTACTGATCTCATAGAGCCTCATAGTTACCTCCTAATTTATTCATTCAAAATGGTTTTTATACAATGCCTAGCATGTGAGGGATTTTGTTTTAAGTTCTAAGGATACAGCAGTGATGAAAAGACAAAATTGCAGTTCTCTGCAATTTGCTTTCAAGTGAGGGTTAAATAATCAATACATTCAAAAAAATGGTAGTATGCAATTTTTCAGGAGCTAATGTGAGTTATGAAAAGACTATAAGGGCAAAGAAATGAGTAGAGATTTACAATCATAATACATTATTTGTATTATAGAATTGAATGAGCACTTGCATTTTTATATAGGATGTATTTATATTGACTGTTCTCCCTGTGAAGGAAGCATTTGAGAAGATAAGTGAATAAAGTTAGGGATCCAGCAGATCAGGCTGGAGAAGCATTATAAGTAACAACATTTACAGTAAAAACCTTGAAACTGGAATGAACATAGTGTGTTTGAAAGCATCATGGAAGCCTCTAGAACAGAGGGAGAAAGTGTTGTAGGTGAAATTAAAAGATCATGAGGGTCTTTTGAGTGACCACAAGGATCAAAATCTTTTACTCTGAAAAAGATGAGGCGCTAAAGAACAGTATTGAGCTGAAAAGTGAACATGATGTTACTTGAGATTTTAATAATTCTCTATGACTGTGGCTGTTTTGGGGAGAACAAATCCTAATTAGGTTGTGTAGAGGGAGGCGGGAGTGGGGAAGAAGCACTGGGAAGGCAGGAAGACCAGGTTGCAGTTGATGGTTGCTAGAGCCAAGGTGATAATGGTGAGAGAGAGAAGAAGCGCTCAGTTCAGAATATAATTGAAGTCTAGAGCTAACAGAATTTACCCACGTAGGGTTCAGGAAAAGTTGAAGGTGAAGCCAAGATTTTCAGTCAAGAAAACTGGAGATTGGAGTAGATATTCAATGAAATAGAAAACACAGGAGAACTTTATATTTTGAGGTTGGTAAATACAAAATTCATTTGTAAGGTTTAGATAATAAATGCAGGTCAAATGCTTAAAACAGTACCTGGCATATAGTAGGCACATAATAAGGGTTAGCTATAATTATTATCACCATTATACAACATAACACAAGCAACATTATTATCATCATTCTCATTTCCATTATTATATTAATGTAAGCATAGTGTTATCATACTTTTTAGTTTTCAAGAAAAACTGTAAATTAAATTTTATAAAAATCCAGATTTTAAATGTCAAAAATCATAAACCTTTAATGTTATCTGCTGCTAAAATCTTGTGTACATCTGGATGACATATCAACTAAGCACCTGCCATATCTCACTGTTGCTGCCTTAGATCTTTCTCTGAAGCCATGGGAACTTGTATAGTTCTTAAGCAGGCAAAGCCTAAACATATAGAAAATTTAATTCCCCAAGGACATCCCTCAACCAGTGGGATCCAGGCTTTAGTTTCAACCGTGTTTTTATGAAAAATTTGAAAGTAATGTTCTGTGGATATCCTCCCAAAATTAATTCAATTGCTCAGAGTAACTACCAGCTTCACAACACATACATTATTAGCCTTCCCTCTGTTCTTGTCTGACTCTCTCTGCTCCCTCACTCTGAGTTCCTGTGATCAATTCTAAGAAAAAAAAATTTAAAATCTATGGGAACCCAAATTCCTATCTTAAGGCTTTGCTTTCAATGGAATCTATACTAAGACAATTTCTAATCAAAATAAGATAATCTGAAAAACAAAAAATTAACATTATATAACCAGTTTTCTACCCATAATCATGCCATTAAGCATGATATCTCTTCCAAGAGGAGCTGTACATTGCTTAACTTAATGACGTACCCACAATTCAAGGCAGAGAAAAATTCCAATTTTTTTTCAGAACAGCTTACGTTATCATAAAACATTTTTTTTTTTGAGTTGTAGTCTCATTCTCTTGCCTAGGCTAGAGTGCAGTGGCATGTTCACCACCACTGGAGCTTAATGCCTTATACTTGCATAAATATATATAAGTGGAACTATGGAAGAAAGATATATAATCAAATTTGTCTTTCTTCAAATTTGGTTCTATTCAAATCTCCAGAGGAGAAAGTCTTCACCATTGACCTTGGGAGAAAGTATACATATTTGAAATGTTAAACAAGGACATACAATGCAAGCCATCCAATGCCATACAGCTAGATTGAAACAGATCCAAGATTAGAGATCTACCTGATATCTTGGCCTAAATTCTTTTACGTTCATAAGGTACAGACTCTATGAGATTTAATTATCATCAAATGATTTCTTGCTTTGATCAAATATCTGTTAATTTAATTAAGGCTACAGGGAGAGATTTGGATTTTCTGGGATAAGGATAATTCTAGAATTCTAGAAGTTAAGTTTTATCGCTGGTGGCAAAAAAGTGATAGAATAAGAAAGAAGATGTAAAGTCAAAATATTGTAAGTATGGCCTACTTTTAGAATTTTGCCTTATAAGGTGTTGTAATACATCCAAAAGAAATGTTTATAACTAAATTATTCAGAATATTTTTTCCAAGTCCTATAGTCATTTGAATCTTAAAATACTTCGAATCCATTCAATCTGATTTAAAGTTTTTATCAGTTAAACCTGCACTTTTCCTCTTATGCATATATTTACAGGAAACATGTTTAAAAGAATTTAGAAAGACATGAAGGTTATCTCTTTGGGATAATGGTTTATTTTTTTTAATAAAGATTTGTGATACCAATATCTATGCAGACACTATTGTATCCATTCCTACTGAATTTTATTCGATTTTAGTAGTGTCCAGTTAAATCCCAATTAAATGCAATTTATTTTGGTTATTTTAATTAATACTTGTAGCTCTCTATAGCTTCCATTAATTTTAGTTACTTTCAATAAACTTTCAGTTAATCATTCATTGCTAATTCTTTTCCATAAATTTCAATTAGCCTCCAGTTTATTCAATCTATAACTTTAAAATCAGTACTGTACACCCAGTATTGGGGGATTTTTTGCATTTAATTGAGCTAAGATAGGAGCTAATCTGTTTCATTTAAATAAATGTGACACAGTACAATGCATAGTCTCTATAAAAGTCAATACTTCAGGGATAAGCATCACTTTCGGCTTGCAATCGCTAAAACTGTTAAAAATAATTGTAATTCAGCAAGACTCGGTGTTTCCATATAATTCTGCCAAGTTTCAAGACCTGTTACAAACACTTATCTTTGGACTTTCCCATTTCCCATGTTTGCTAACTTTCCAAACATGAGGAGCATCGCTGAGTCATAGTAACAAGAAAAGGGCTCTGGTGCCAGACTGCCTGGCTTTGAATCCTGTGTCTATCGATTTTTTACAATGTTACCTTGATTGGGCAAATTGTCTAACCTGTCAGTGCCCCAGATTTCTCCTGCAGGAGTGATAGTATCTACCATATAGCCTTGCTGCAAGGATTAAAACACTTAGAAAAGTGTCTGACCTATAGAGGTTTCTGAGCTTTAGCTGCTGTTATTACTATGGTTTATGGTTATAAATACTGACATCTATGAAGCACAAACCATGTGACAGACTCGTTTTTCTTTAGTTTATAACATTACATAATTTGTTATTAACAGAAACTTTATCAAGTAAGCATGCTTTTTCTTGGATTGCTGATGAACCAAGGCTCAGAAGATCAGTTGATATAGTCCTTAATGTTACTTAGTGATAGAGATGAATTTGAGTCAGGCCCATTTAAATAAAAACCTAACCAGATTTTATAACGCTGTGCTGCTTTCTATTATTAGAATTTTCCTCTATGTGTCAAATTTTAATTGTAAAAAGTTACTGTTATAATCGCTTGCTCCTGCACTAGATGTATAGATATGCACATATGTGGTATTGTTTTCACTGTAGTAAGGGAGTGATGGCTTTAGAAGAAGGACAAAATAGCCTCATAGGACTCTCTTCATCATTAAGACTAAAGGAGCAAAATGGTTTGCTAACAGTTTCACCTTCAACAATATTACTAGGAAATTGTATAAATAAAATATGGCAAAATTTTGTCTGGACAAAATATATACTAAGTTTAATTTTTAAAAGTAAATAATCAGAGATTTACCAGGGATCCTTCTATGGGTTGTCACGGATGTATCTCAGCCTTCACCTGTGATTAAAATACTTTTCTAAGCCAGAGACATCAGTTGGGGCCAAAGAGGGAAATATAACGAAATATTCTATCAAGTTTGTCTGGAACAGTAATATAAAAGATTCAATTAGAGTTCAAAGGCCTAAAAAAGAAAAAAAAAAGTAAGGTTAGAACCAAGAAGGCAAAGTACAAGCAACAAATCTAAGTCAGGGTAGAAGAGGTCAGTAGGTTATGGTGGTGGTTACTGGACACTAAATGGAAATGAACATGAAATGAGAATACGCTGGAAATCAAGTGAGGGAAATCTTGGAGATGGTCTTTAATAATCCTGTTGGTCCTGTGTTTTTCTATCACTTATTGTTAGGAGAGAATATGATGGGAAGATTTGTCCTGGAATCTAAAGATTGGAATCAATGTGATCTCAGAGAAATCAAGGCAGTTCCTTTGTCTCTACAAATTTTAAATGATATACAGATGAAGTATATCTCCTGTAGTAAGGAGCTGATGAAGTGCATGGCTACTACAGTAAGGGCACATTGATAGACAATGATAGGTGTCTTCCCCTATTAAGTACACTCAGGGAAGAAAGGATGATTTCGTCCCTGGCTTCAAAGAACTTACATGTCAATATCCTCACATTTTATGTGGGTAACAGTATACAAGGGCAAACAGTTGTCTTTTGATAACTTCTTTTAGACATAAACAAAATGCTTATACTAGATATGAAACACTAAAATCTTTTTAAAAATTATTATTCTCATTAGGGATCGGTGGGAGTGGTGTTCATTAATAAACAATTGTCCATTATTGTCCATTTAGAATGGTTTCATATAAACTTGCTAGGAATTTAAATGAAAATAACACATTTCCATGTTGGAAACATGGTAATTACAATTTTCTATGATAATTTTAGTTTTAAAGTGCTTGTAATAACACGAAAATATCCAGTCAAATAGGATAATAAACAAATTTAAAATAATAAGAACAACATACAGTCCAAAAGCTTGAAGTAAATATATATAGCATACCATAAACCTGGTCCTTTGAAGGGCAGACTATATGCCATTTCAGAATGTGAGGATTTGTTTTCTTTCAACAAATACAAATCCATAGTAGTTTTCCCTTAAATATCACCTCCTACTTATTTAGAAATATAAAATGGCTTGAATAAAATTAAAATAGTAGCCAAGAGATGGGCAAGAACATTATTCTTTGCTGATATTACAGTAGATGGAGTCAGATTAACTTTTTGATGAAAGAGAGATTATGAAAACCAGAGCTGTAGCCCAATCAGAATGAAAAACTTTGTTTTAATCTGTATTCACAGCTTGAATTGCCATTCAAAGTAGTTCCTCGATTTTCCTACCCTTAGATCTCTGTGAACTGTGTGTTCTTTTTTTTCTGTCAATATTCTATGATTTTGTCTGTTGTAATATGGCAGCAATGTTAGAATTAAGAGCCTTTAGTTTGGATCAAATGAAGAGGATAATTACCCATGGATAGGAGAAGCAGCATTTTGTTGTCTTCTAAAAGTGTCGAGTTGTGTTCTTAAAAATCATGAAAAATATGTTCAGCACCAACTTCAAGGCAAGGCTGAAAATTGGAAAATAAATAATAAAGATGGAGATAGGGAGAATTGAGAGAAGGGCTGAGTTGAGGACAGAGGTTATGAATGAAATCTGTCTCAGTGGAAACTCACTAGCATGGTGCTCAGTAGATACTGTGGAGTCAGATCAATGACTTATAGGAGCTACCTTGTACTACACTAACTGAGGCCATTAAAGAAAACAGAACAATTAAATATGTTAAAAGGAAAGAGAAGGAAAGCAAGAATTGGAGATAGCTATGTGAAGCAAAAAGCTAAGATAGTCATGGAAGAATTAACTGTCATGAATTCATTTCTTATCCCTCTTCTACATATGCCAGTAATAATACCTTGAGTGAGATTAATTCTTACACCTCTGCTGAGATTCGCTAATCCTGTGCTGCCGTGGTATATTAAAGTCAGGTTTCCCTGCAAAAAAAAAAATTTGTCTCAGTTGCTAAATGCATACTATTTTACATTAGTAACAGTGTAAATAATTCAAGTGTCTTTTTGTGCACCTGTCAGAAGAATGAGGAAGACTTGAAATTTACATGTGCATAAAAGAGCAAGAGTGATAGGTAAAAGACAAGGTCTGTGATCTCTCGATTCTGTCTTGGCATGTGATCACTGCATAGGGCCTGTATTTCCCATTATAAGACAAAAATGAATCCATATTGATCTCTAATCTCTCTTGAGCATCCTTTGAAAAAATGATAGTTATTCACAGAGGAGGTACCAATCACTGCAGAACTCTAATGATTTGTTGCAGATGAAAAATGAGTGTAGAGTCAAATTCTACTGAGCTCTGAGAAAATGTATTTGTTTTATTTTCTCTTCTAGGGGAATATTGTTATTTAAAACTCTATTACCTCTCATATTGAGATGAAACTTATGGCATCTTATATAAAGTAGTGACATGCAGTACAAACATAATCTGTATATCTGCTGTTTGTTTATCTCTAAAATAATACGTTTTAAGAAGGCAGGAGTTTTGTTATGTATATACTCTCCACCTCCACCCTTATTGCATAGCAGGGTACTGTGTAGAAGCAGGAAAACGGCCAGGCGTGGTGGCTCAAGTCTGTAATTGCAGCACTTTGGGAAGCCTAGGTGAGTGGATTGCCTGAGCCCATGGGTTTGAGAACAGCTTGGGCAACCTGGTGAGACCTCATCTCTACAATAAATAAATAAATAAATAACTGGGCGTGGCAGCACGCACCTGTAGTTCCGGCTACTTGGAAGGCTGAGGTAGAAGGATCGCCTGAGCCCAGCAGGTTGATGCTGGGGTGGCCATGAGCATGCCACTGCACTCCAGTCTGGGCGACAGAGTGAGACTCAACACACACACACACACACACACACACACACACACACACACACACACCAAAAAAAAAAAAAAGTAAGATGACAATCAATTTGTTTAATAAATGCTTGAAAAAAAATGTTCAAATATCAGAAAAACAAGTGTTCTTGCTAATTCTATTGGCTTAATTGAGTGCAGTTGCACATATATTTTATTGTGAGTCAATTTAAAACTCTTTTGGAAGAAGACAGAGTGTAAATTATAAATAATGGAAATTATAATAATAATATATGGATTCATTTTCCCATAGAAGACCAAATGTTCTACATTTTCAGTCATCTCTACAATCCCAAGAACTAATAATTCAGGCCTTCTGTTGGTATTCAGTGTTAACTTTCTGAGGTGGTGAAGATTAAAAATGACATTAAAGTCATTGTCACTAACACCAACTGTCTCATCTGACTATAAGTTTCCTTTGGTTCCCATTAAACTTTTGAACTCCTGGTAAAAAAAAATCTGGAAATTTGTGATTATAATATGGGTACATGTTCCTAATTTTGATCTCAGAAATTAAAACTGACTGTAATTTATATTAGATTACACACAAACGTTTTTACTAGTTAATTCAACAAAATGCAGATAAGTTTTCCAAATGCTGACTAATTTTTAAATTCACATTAAGTTTGCAGAGACATTTAATCCATATGCTTCTTACTGTAACTCATCATTTTGTAGGCGAGAACAGGTCTAAGTTCAGGACTATTTTTTGACTAAGATTCTTTGAGTGTTTTTAATTAACATTTAAAACTTTTTTTGAGGCAGGAAGTTATGTTTGACAAAGTTAAGGCCAAACACCAAAAGGTTAGTGTTTTGTCTAGAACTCGGAATACATGAATCTTAAATGAATTTTAAACTTGGCTAAAATAAGTTGCCTCATCCTTTGAGAAAATTGATGGAAGATAAGAAAGTTTGCCATTAAGAAGCTAATGACTGAGTATTTAATAATAGCTAGAGATCAAGGAAAAGTAAATGGAAAGGAAGCTATTTTGTTTTTAAGGAAAATAAATATTTATGTGCTAATAATTAGACCATGCACACCTGAATACTTTCTTTTATGTTGTTGACAAACTCTATAATCCTGGCCTATGGTTTTTCTCACTTACTTAGAATTAAATTTAAAATCCACTTTCTGAAACTGTTTGGCTAAAGCAAGTCAGGCAGTACTTCATATCTAATTAGGGCTGGGCTATTAAGGGGGGGAGAAAGAGAGAGAGAGAGAAGGAAGAGTGGGAGGTTGGGCTTATTTGGTCATGCTTAATGTTAAAGAAAATTGATGGACTTTTTGATCTGAAATATCTGACCAAATAAAGAATGTTAAACAAGGTATGAAAATACATCAGGATTGTGCATCACAAGGAGTAAAGAACAGATGTGAGAGTAGGGTGGCGAAGACAGGTAATAGGTCTTGACATAAAAGAGGAAGAGATGAGAGAAGGTTCAGAACTTTGATAACCAGAAAGAAATTAAGGCCACTGTGGTAACCAGCCCTCAAAAAGTTCTCCGATAATTCATGTTTCTTGGTGTACATGCTTTTGGGTAGTGTCCTCACTCATTTTATTAGGGTTGGGCTGGTGAAAAATAAACTGATATAAGTAATAGTGTGCAATATACGAGGCTAGGTCTTGAACGGCTTCACCACTTCTACCCTGGTCTCTTGAATATTACTCCTTTTGGAAGAATCCAGTCAGCCGCCATGCCATGAGGACACTAAAATAGTTCCCTGTGAAGAGGAACTGTGGTTCTTGCCATAAGCCAGTACTGCCTCACTAGTAAGAAAGTCATTATGAAAGTAAATCTCCAGTACCAGTAAAGCCTTTAGGTCACTGCAGCCCAGACAACATCTGACTATAACCTCAGGAGAGATTCCAAGCAAAAACCACCTATCCAAACTCTCACATTTCTGACCTGCAGAAAATGTAATAAACAATCAACCCCTATTGTTGTTTTAAGCCATCAGGCTTAAGGTGGTTCTTTAAACAACTACAGAGAAATAAAACAGAAGAAAAAGTTGATTCAGGGACAAAACATACTCACTTATTCAAACATCAAATGTATATTGAGGATCGCATACTTTGAGGTTTTAATGCAGAAAAGATCACTACAGTTCTGACTTAGTGAACCTACATTCTAATAATGGTAAACCTTTTTCCAAGTGTTTAAAACACATTTTAAATGTTAACAGATTCATAATACAGTAATTACTAACGAAGACATTCCCATGAAGGGAATGACATGGAGCTGAAATGAAGAAAATGGGAGGTTATTAATTGGAGAAGAGTTTTTTAGGAAAAAAAATGTTTATGACAGCCTCTCTGAAATGACATTTACATTGATAAGAAGGTTGAGAAGGAACCAGCTCATTCATATGCAGAGGGAAATATAGATCAGTGTGTGCAAAGATCCTGAGGTAAGGACGAGCTTAGTATGTCTGCAGGGAGAAAAAAAGGATGGAGCAGAGTGAGTGGTGAATATTAGGCACAGGAATGTAAGACAGGAGACAGAGGCTAGGTTTTACAAAATTTCATGGGTCATAGTAAGGAGTTAGGTCATTCAGTGGCAATCCACTGAAGGATTTTGAGCAGAGGAAGCAACATTGTAAACAAATTCAGTTGATGAATGCACAAAAGAATTGTTTTTTCTCAGAACAAAGACAGTTATTTTAAGGTGTTGAATATTTCTGATAAGCAGTGGTCCATGAAGTTTCCTGATAAATAACAATATTTCTACTTATTTTGAATGTGAAGAAATATGAGGAAAATAAGTTGTGCAAAAATGTGGAGACCGACTCCTAGTATGGAAGTTTGTTATTGTTTATTTTTATAGAATTCAATATCTTCAGGAACACACATCTTTAAGTTTAGTTTGTATTTGAATTTCTGTGTTATGAAGGTATAATAAATAACAGAATTACTCTATGAAGTGTTATGGGACTAGCAAACAGGTAAAGAATCTTCAGGACAAAGGGGTCTGCTGAATTATAGTTTATAAAATGCCTCACCATAATCAGAAAAATCATTTTTCCTCCTAGATTCTCAGCTCAATATTCCAAATGAATCATCATAGTCAATATAATCATCTTTTTTCTGTTTTAAGGAAATGCAATTGTGCTGAATCATGTGCAGACATGATTTGGTAAAATGTAATACAGGTAACATTCCAAAAAAGAACACATTAATTTTGGATTAACAATTTGAAGCAATTCATATAACTCTATTAATTTAATAGTGGATAATCAATTTGAATTTTATAATTTTTTTCTAAAAGGGTTGAGTGCCAACTCAAATTCAGTAATTTGCATTAAAAAATATATTTATCATCAATGTAAGTACTGTTTGTCACCTGGCAGGTAATAATTTCCTATCCCAACTCTTAGTTCTGGTGAATATTTTCCCCTTCAAAGAATATATTAAATCAGAAGAACACAACATTTTATGCTAATGCAATCTTTGTAAAGGCTGAGACAACATTTCAAGTACTGATAATTATGAAAACCCTACAAGAGGGTTCTAGAAATATTGTTTTCTTTGAATCCTGGAAATGCTTTTATATAGTCATTTTCAAAAGTCCTGCTCCAAGGAATATATTTCTAGGAAATGCCTTTCTTAAACAGGCCATTTAATTGACCCACTGAAGAACTCACATTTCATTTTATACATTTGTAAAAGTCACTAACATATATCACATTTACTATTTGTCATTGGGTATTTATAAGCTCAAAATAGTGTTTATTTTGAATAATCAAATACACTCAATAATTCCACAAATATTTCTTTAGCACCTACATGGTTTAACGATTTTGTGAGTTGGCTATCCTAAGCAAAAAAAAAAAATCTGTTTTTTTCAACCAATCAGTGGAGTTTGGACAATGAAGCATTTCACATTATGTTACTATTGTTTCCATCAGACCAAATAATAGAAGACAATCACCACAGTGAGCATGAAAAGAAACTACAGTGAAAGAAGGCTTCCTGGAGGAAGTGATGCTTGAGCTGAGTTTGAAGACTAGTTAGAGAAATGGAGAAAAGTATATCATAGGGGAAATGCCAAAGAAGCTGCTTGATAAAGGTGGATACTAATACACACACACACATACATACACACACAGTGTGGTCAGAAGGGGAAAATAAAAAGGTAGAGCATGATTAAAAGTGACCTTCTTTGCTAGGCTATAGATATTGGGACTTTATTCATAAGGCCAAAGCAAACCATAGGGATATTATTACTCAGATGTTAAATCTACTTTAGAAAAACTTAAACAAAAACTAGTTTATGGATTTTAAAAAATCATTCTCCATTGTGTTTGCCATGCTGATCTTGTCTTAACTCTAAATTTTTTGAAGGAGAAACTCAATACTCTAATACTCACGAAGGTGGCTGGATGTCAACCTTAGAGAGCAAAATCCTTAATTAAGGCTCAGATCAGCCACAGCAAAGCAGCAATCTTTCCCATATTGATCTGGATAAACTGCTTAGGAGAGTGAAAATGCCATTGTCTCTGTTTATTTTCCTTACACAGCCAGAAGTTAAATTTCCATGTTTGGGCTTCAGCAAAATAATCTGTTAGTGCTTGACTGCATATTGACCACCCCATCACATTCATTCTTTAATTCTGGAAGTTGAAAAAGGAGACAGCCACCCCTCATATTTAGCAGACTTTCCCCTAACCAATGTCTCTGGGGCCATTGGTCTCAAACATTGGTATTAAGATGCTCTTGAGGACAATATTGGAGAAAAAGTCCTGACCACAACACTTGAAGAAATAATCCATGTGGCGGTTTTGAGCCATAAAAGTCATTGATCCTAGCAAGAAAAAAAAAAAAAAGGAAATCCCCCTACACACATCTATAGGCACACATACACACACACACCCTTTGTTTCAGTCTATTGCGTAGCCAATCTTAAGCCATATCAAATGTTTTTGGTGTTCGTGAAGAAATCAGGGAATCTACCTATTGCGATGAAGTTAAGTAAATTAAATTGTTTTTGACCAAATTACAAGGAGTTTATACTTGAATTGCAGATTGTTTTTATATATAATTTTAAGTGTGAATTCCTTGCCCAGGGACATGCCCATGTTAAAATAATCACAAAAGTTGGCAGGGGGTGGTTGCTCAATCCTGTAATCCCAGTAGAACCTGAGATGAGATCCACACACAATTGATTCATTAAAAAAGAGCTAGGGGAGACCGATTGAGATCAGTCCCTTCGTGTATTCTCTCCCATTTTCTGTCCTGATTCCCCACTCTACTCATAATTTCACAGAGGGTGGCTTCAGTCTGATTTTGTAGGATAAGTCTACATATCTATTATGCCTCAGTATGTCCTAAACAAAGCCAAAAATGTTGAAATCTTCCTGTTCCAACAGCCGTCAATCATTGGTTCAGAATATGGGATTTATGTTCCAAAACACTTTTAATTCTTTACATACTGACTCCTGTTTGTCTGAAAGGACTACACTGAAAAGAAACATAGATACCAACAGAAGGAAGGAAGGAAGGAAGGAAGGAAGGAAGGAAGGAAGGAAGGAAGGAAGGAAGGAAGGGAGGGAAACATAGATTTAATTGAATAGTCATATATTAACACAGTTTGAAGAGAAGTTTTGGAGACCTTGGAGACCTTGAAGAGAAGTTTTGGAGACTATGTTGCATTTGTAGTTCTTTGTCCATTTTAAATTCGTTTATTTTCATGCAGTTTTTGAATTATAAGAATTCTTCATGTATTTAGAATGAGATTTTGGAGCTAGATTACATGCTGTCCACATGTAAACCATATATGGGGACCACTGATGGTGTCCTGACATCATTTTGTATGCTTATATGAGACAAATGTGAAAACTTTCACCTATAGTGAACTGAGATGAAATGCAAGAATAAGGAAATACTCTGGTAGGTACAATCTCAGCCATTTGAGAGGTTCTAAGAATCTCATAATGACAAGGGTTATGAAATCATGACTCTTACTTCAAAGTATCAATATACTAGATACAGAAAATGGAAGTATGTGAAAAATTGCAATACCAAATCATAAATTAAAAGCTAAGTTTCAAAGCCATAATCTCTCTGTTACAACATATAAAAAACTCTCATCTCCCAGAGCTTGAGCTCAGAAAAATCTAGGGATGGGGTGTTAATTTAGTTTTAATGACAATAGTTACCAGCAATGTTGAATTTATTACCGAAATCAGTCTATTATGCCAAAGTTAAAAGGCTGATTGAGAATAACTGAGATTTTGAGATCTTGAATGGGAACATCCATGTTGACTCATGCAAAGATCTTGAATTCCCAGATTTCCCTGAACTTTTTGAGTCCATGGAAGTATCTTGTTTCTTCTGGATAAGAACACCATATGGAATTTCGGGCAAGCCCATTTAAGGGAAGTGAAATATAAAGCTCTAGGGTTTGGGAGCCAGGCCATGCTATCTGTAACAGAAATGTATAGGGAAAGCTGTGGGTTTTTAAAAAATATTATGGATGTCAAATAGCATTTCTCACACCATTATCAACACAGTTTGAAGTTACTCAAATGGAGTCTTATTTGAGGAGAACCAGCAGACTTACTAACAGCTGCTGGGACACCTATCTATTTTTTTTTCAAGACTTTAAATCAGCATAATGTTCTCTCCCAAGACTTCAATGAATTGCAGGTTAAACAAGTGAAATCTGAAGAGATAAATGACTGGTCAATCCACATATCAGACTCTCTAGCTACATCACTCTACTGGTAGAAATGTGACTGGTTTGCGATATAAAGATTTGAACATTAGGACATTAAGTTCTGTTTTCAGATCCTACTGTAAATGACTGTAGTACTTAAGAGATATGGAAAAAATTTTTTATCTTACTCATCTCAGCGTAGCCTCCAATCTCTTCTGGTTCCATCAACTCTCTTATGAAGTAGAATTCCAAGTTTCAAGTTATGTGTATGAGATTGCCTCCGTTTTTTCTATCACTTTCAATTTTGAATGAACAAAGAAATTTCCTTTTTCTACTCCTACGCATACCACAAATTTTTATTTTTCCTAATCAATACTAATTAGGATATCTCACAGAAAAGAAAAGAGGTTGCTATTTTGTCCTTATTTATTTATCTCTCTTTTATTTTCCTACACATATTTTATACTATTCAATTCACTTTTTTATATTGTAAGTTTTTTCTTAAATTTTAGTGAATTCTTTAAAATCCAAGTAGTGTAATTTAGAATATGGAAACCCCAAGATATTAAAACCTTCTAAGAGAAGTATTAAAAATTGTCTGACTTACAAAATCAAAGATCCAATCTAAAAATAACTTAAGTAACACGTGGATTTGCTTTATTCTTTTAGGATTGAAGAGGATTTTGAAATAAGTTGTTCTATTCAAAGTATATTAATCTAAATTATTGGCTAACTTGTATGTGACAGTAAACACAAGTTAACACAATCATGAGATCAATATATTAAAACATTTTTGAGTGAAGAATATGTCCTCAAAATAAAATACAATGAAATAATAATGAATTTCTCACTTATATACCAATTTTTTAATAATTAATTAGGTTACTTCAAACAATATTTAATTATTAACAGCATATAATATTATTTTTTTCCAAAGAAACTTATTTTTATAACATTAACACATTTTGGTGCAACTATCATTCAATGCCATTTTAAAAAATTTTAAGGTTTTATGGTTTTTCTTATCCTAATTGTACTAATGAGGTCATTACCACACTATTTCACCTACAAATCTGACTATTTTTATTAGGTATAGCTCATTATATAAATCAAACACAAGACTAGTTTCTTTTTCCTTTGAACTGAAACAAACAAAAAACACTACCAATATACCACCTTTTTAAAATATGTTCAGAACTTCAGAAGCCTTTGGAAGCTACAAACTTATTTTGTAAGCATAGAAATATATTTTTCATAGAGTGTGAACATGCCAAAATAGCTTTTATACATTTGTAATGAAGACCACAAGGTCAGCATGAGACTTGTTTATTTTCTTCAGCATAATGTGAGGATGAAAAGGTGTTTTATTTTTCTCTAAGAACGATGCAAGTGGAAATAGAATGAAAATATATTGGTTATGGTGGATAAGTTTTGAGATGTGTTGTTGGATCCGGTTTGCTAGACTCTTGTTGAGAATTTTAGCATCTATGTTCATCAAGGATATTGGTCTGTAGTTCTCTTTCTTTGTTGGATCTTTACTTGTCTGGGTATCAGTGTGATGTTAGTTTGATAATATTATTTGGGGAGAGTTCCATCTTTCTCTATTGCCTGGAATACCTTTAATAGGATTGGTATCAGCTCCTCCTTGGATGTTTTGTAAAATTCTGCTGGAAAGCCATTTGGTCCAGGACTTTTTTGTAGGTAGTTTTCTTTTTCTTTTCTTTCTTTCTTTCTTTCTTTTTTTTTTTTTGAGTTGGAGTCTCACTCTGTTGCCCAGACTGGAGTGCAGTGGCCACTCCCGCCCACCGCAGCCTCGACCTGCTGGGCTCTGTCAATCCTTCCACCTCAGCCTTCCAGGTAGCTGGAATTACAGGCAAGCACTACCACGCCTGGCTAATTTTTTGATTTATTGTAGAGACGAGGTCTTGCTGCCCAGGCTGGTCTTGAACCCTTGGGCTCAGGCAATCCACTCACCTCAGCCTCCCAAAAGTGTGGCATTACAGGCTGAGCCATTGAGCCTGGCTGGTAGTATTCTTATGACATCGATTTCCTGGGTCTTGTTGGTCTATTTAGGGTCTTGGTTTTTTCTTGTTTCAACCTGGGAAGGTTGTGTGATGTCAGAAAGTCCTCCAGTTCCTTTAGGTTTTCAAGTTTGTTTCCATACAAGTGTATAAAAATGCTCAGTCTCACTTGTCATCAAAGAAATGTGAATTAAAATCACTCTGAGTTACCACCTAACTCCAGTCAGGATGGCCATCATCAATAACTCGAAACATAATAGATGCTGGAGAGAACGTGAGGAAAAGGGAACACGTCTACACTGTTGGTGGTAGCGTAAACTAGTACAACCCTGCAATTCCTCTACTGGGAATATACCTGGAGGAACTCAAATCATTCTATGAAAAAGATATCTGCACATGCATGTTTATTGCAGCATTATTCACAGCAGCAAAAACATGCAACCAACCATGCTGCCCATCGAAAGAGGACTGGATTAAAAAAAATGTGGTACATATGCACAATGGAATATTATGCAGCCATAAAGAAGAACAAAATTATGAACTTTGCAGCAAATTGGATGACCTTAGGGTCTATAATACTGTATGATCTATCGCAGAAACAAAGAACTGAGTATCACATGTTCTCACTCATAGGTGAACCTTGAACAATTATCATAAAACTATAAGAAAAGGATAGGCAGTAGTGGAAACTTCCGGGGGGGAGCACACTTTATCAACAAGGTTACCTGCATAATGAACATTTGAATACCTAACCCTGAATTGTACCCCACCTTTTTAAAATAAAAAATTTTAAAAAGAAATGTATTTGTAAATATTCACATTGGACATATAGAAAATTCTTGATTGTTAATGTCTACCTGAATATTTTCCTTCAAGTTGTTATAAACACCAATGTGTATCAGGATGTGCAAGTTAAAAGCTCTGCAAGAGAAATGAATGCATCTTATATGCCCTGAATGTAACACACACACACACACACACACACACACAGGCAAACACACACACACATATCCACAAAATTTACTCTCATAGCTTGCATAGCTTGTGATGTAACTTGTTTTGTTTGAAATATTTCCATGATATATGAATCAATATTGAACACTTTATTCTCTAATTCATTGAGAGGAATTTGGCGTCAAATATGTTCTTGCACAGGCAGATAATAATGTAGATTCCTACTGATGATAAAATTGTTGAAAATAAAAATTCACACATGTTTTCTGGTACATTTTGTACTTTATTTTATTTAATCCTTATAATATTTCTATAAGGTAGATTAGACTATTGTAGTGTATGTTAAATGGTGAATCCACCAAATATAACTATGCTCTAATCCCTGGAACGTGTGAATATTACCTTATATGGTACACAAATATTATGTTATATGGTATTTAATTTGGAAAAATTGGTGTTTATAAATCCAATTAAATTTAAAATCTTGAGATGAGGAAATAAACCTGGATTATCCAGATGGGTCCTAAATCCAACTAGAAGTCATCTTTTAAGAGACAGCAGAGGGAGATTCAACACAAACAGAAGAGGAGAACACACAGAAAAGAAGGCCATGTGGAAACTGATGCAAAGATTGGAGTTATGCAGCCATAAACCAAGAAATGTCTGCAACTACCAAAGCTGGAAGAGGCAAATGATTTTATTACAGAGACTCTGGAGTGAAGAAGTGAAGCTCAGTTTACATTCTGGTTTTGGACTTCTGGCCTCCAGAACTATGAGATAATTAATTTCCATTGTATTAAGTCAATTTATTAGGGCAGCCATAGGAAGCTTATGTAAGTATAACGTCCATTCAACAAATAAGAAAACTGACAGAGAGGTAATATTAATCACCTGAAGTCCTGAAGTTTCATGAAGTTACAGAGAAGCAAAGCTTAGTTCAAAGACCTTGTTCTTAGCCACATTCCTGGTAAAGACACACCATGTTGAGGGGCAAGATGCCTTGTCACTATCTTGAGTGAGGACAAAAGATAGTGTTGTTCTACCTCTAAATCTTGAATATGGCAGTAATTGGCTGCAGCCCATCTCAGGTGAATACCAGAAGAAGAAACAAAATCATGTGACCAGAACTCTGTAACCACAATTTCCTTGAGACAATAAATGATTTAACCAAGTTCATTCATTCATTCCTTTATCCAACAAATATTTATCAGACACCTACTCAGTTTTATTCACTGGAGAAACAGAAGTGAGTAAAGAAGAAGCTTGTACTCTACTTGGGTAGATATACAATAAAATGAGAAAAAAAGGCATACCATATTGCTTATTTATTTTCATTTCCCTGCCTAATATGGTTAAGACTTAAGTAACGATATAACGTGTTGTATTACCTAACAGCTGTTGAGGACTTATTTTGTAGCTTTAGGCTGCCAACAATACGATTTCAGGATAAATACTAGTTTTGTTATCTATTGCTGAGTAATAAACTACCCCAGAATGTAGTGACTTGAAACAACCAGTATACTTGCCGCACTGTTTTTTGGATCAAGAGTTGAGGAGTCGACTAGTTGAGTAGTTCTTCTGTAATGGGGCACTGAACTGGATTCAGCTAGGGGCCACTCTGGGCTAGGGCTGGATTTCTGGTGCGCAAGTGCTTCTCATAGCTTCGCTCTGGCACCATCTGGTGCATTTCTCCAAGGCTCCTCCTTGTGGCCTCGGCTTCTCAAAACATAGTGTTCTCAGGGTAGTCATACTTCTTACATGAAATTGGCTTCCCAGAAAGAAGACGAAGTTTATTTATTTTTATTTTTATTGTTTCCCTTTCAAAGGATAAACCTGGTGTGGTATTATTTCTGCTGTATTTTATTTGTTAAATCACTCATAAGCTTGCCTAGAATCAAGTCATACAATCAGATTCTCATGTTAATATGTGAGTTGCATATATGTATGTAGATAAAATCTAACAAAAGTAGAAAAGAGATTTCCTCTCTTCAGAAGACCTTTTAAAATACGAATACCACTAGGAGAGTTTACTTTATGAGCTTATTTAACATTTTATTATTATCATGTTTAAACAAATTCATGTTTTTCATTAGTGATTCATTATAAGATGAAGAAATAGGGCAAAGCCACGATATAAGGACGGATGCCAATAAGCATTGCCATATTTTGAAACATTCACCTGGCCATCACTAATTATGAGATTGGCAATGACCATTTCACAGGGTCTCTTGAAGAGGTATGTTGAAGTATTACAACCTGTGGTAGAGATTCCAACCTGAATTCCAACCTGGATGAATAAATACATTTTCCATTTGAATTTTACCTTATAATTTTCTGCACTATGTTCATAAAGGGGAATTTTGGAGATAAACAAGTAATGATTCAGAGTCACTGTGTCCCTATTGACACTGAAGAGTTTTGCGACTGTTAGAAATATTTCAAGTTAAATAAGTAGAACCTGCATGCCTTTTCTATCCTTTCATTTAAACTCTTATAGTACCTCTAAAGATGACAGCAAAGACAAATTTCAACAGAAATAATATCCTAGATACTCTAGTCTAATCATTTCCAATAAATATGCACATGCATGGCCAAAGTCGTACTATAATAAATGATAGTGTGACAAATACACACATTAGTCTCACTTCCAAGTTAGTTGTTACTTAGCTGTTAAGTTTCCATGTTTCCAAAAGCACAAATGTTAGGGTTCTTCTGTCTAAACAAGACCCAAGCCTGTTCATTTTTCAACCTTTGCATTTAGCTACCAACGGGATGTGCCATAGAGTATTTGAGACAATTTTGACCTTGAAATTCAGCATGTTCTTCAACCCTAGAGAGTTTTTTTGTTTTTTTTGTGGTTTTTGGTGTTTTTTTTTTTGTACATCCTGAAAATCTCAATCATTCTTTTGGACTTTCTTTTCACACAAGTCCACACTGGAGCCTACACTGCATTTCTGTGCACTTCACTTCTGGCATTACAAGAATGCCTCTCAGACTCAGGGTGTGGCATTAACAACTCCCTCTCTTTCCAGAAAAAAAACTGTAACCATATGTATCATCTAAGATGTTTCAGACAACCTCCTTCCCTAGGTTTCCAGCTCTAATCTCAGTTCTGAAAATGTTTTTCCAATTAATTTCATGCCCAGATTTTATCCCTCTTGCTAGTTCCCTTAAACTGATTACTTATCTTGAAAATCTTTCTTACTTCTGATTATTTTATCTCCATTTTGCTTCTTTGTGAACCACTCCTCAGTTCTATGCAGTGAAACTCACGACTCTTATGCCTGAATACACTTCCAAGATATTACTTTTAGATTATATCTACCACCTACACCAAGCCCCACCTTCTTCCTAAAGAAGGCATCCTTGCTGCATTATATCAATCTGAGGCAAAAAGAATAACGGAAATAGAATGTCCCTCTGTTTTTTCCCACCTAACACCCAAGCTTCCAGGAAAGTAGCCCATTGTAAATCATTTATGCTTTCTTTCTGTTTTGATGCATAGCAGTGCTTAATTTAGGAGTGGGAAAAATTATGATGCAACCCCTCAGTAAAACATTTTTATCACGCACCAAAATTTGCATATATTTACTCATTTCTGTTACATATGCATCATGTGTATATATTAGTCTAGTAAAATAAATGTGTACTGTAAGTACATTAAGCATAAAAAACATTCATGTGTGTAATGTAATAAGAATATCTTGAAAGTATCTGGATGTAAGTAATTTATTAATTTGGTAATCCCAGAAAGTATGGTGATGAAGTCAGAAAATAAGACAAGGAAGAAAACAGCATTAAATTAATGACCAGGATAATGTGATGGATAGATGAGTTTAATTCTACTGGATACCATCTAATGAACTGCATAATAGCATCTCAGATCAGCTTCAAGAAAACTGGGTTATTTATGTTCCAACTCTGACCTTTATTGGTCTGGGTTTGTCTTGGAAGAATTAATTCACTCAGACTTGTAGTCTGCTCAGTTTACAGGCATAACATGCTCTCGTGATCAGAGAAAACACTCAGAGGAATGCAAGTAGCTAAGGGAAGAAGTAATCAGTGTATATGGGAATTGCCCATTAAGTTACGCCTGGTCTTGTGTAGGAGAGAGTTCAATGAATAGAGTACTAAGATCATCTAAGAGCAACAGTATATTGACTTGCGCTTTTGATTTTCTGTATCCAGGCATATTGTTATACATAACCCCTAGAGTGTATGCACCCAATATTAAAGACCATAACAAAAGATTCTGAGGTGCCTATGAGCAAAGATGAATTTTAGTTATCTCCATATTCACCCTTGCTGTGCCCAGTAATATCCAGTTCTCATTATAGAAGCTCAACCAATTCAATTTGGTGTCCAGATGGAATGTCTCATGTTTAAACAATGATACTCTTTTTAGTTAGTCATAACTTAATTCACTCAAATCCCTTGGCTTGAGGTCTGGCATCACTATGGAATTAGCTTTCATTCATTTTCAATTTAAATTATTTTTCAATAGCAAACCAATGACATTTGGAGACTAGAAAACTAAAGAATATGTTTCCAAAGTTTCTATTTAAGTCTTCTGAAAAGACTGTATAATTGAATGCATTAACGTTTTAACAGTCCACATTGCATACCAAAGCCCTCTATAATCAAGTGCCTGGTGAATAAATTCTTGGCACTTCCATCTAGCTTACTGTAACAAATAGAATAGACTTATTTCAGGAATAAACCTTGACCACTCAAACTAATGGGAATCCAGTTAGGTTTTTGCCAACCTCAGGAAACATCCATTATCAATAGATGCTGAGAAAATTACATTAGAAATAAGTGTTTTAGAGAGAAAATAGAAAGTGCCTCAAGTTGACAGAATACAGAATCTGTGATAGTATTATGATTGATTTTGGAGAGTAATAGCTGTGGATGCTTAAATATGTGAGTTGCTTTAAAATATTTTAGGCTTGTAAGAAGGGCGATTATTGACCTAAAAGACACTAAAGTATTTTGATGACATGTGATTTATATATAAATACATATTAAAAGATTGCTTAAAATTCATAACATTGATCTAATTGATTGCACTAGCTCCAAGGGAGTCTTTGAACATTTTGTAAATAATATATATGGAAAAGATTGAGTTGGTGTTTACAAATTCATGAGAGCATTTCTAGATTTGATTCTGAAGGTAATTGAAATGTTACAGAAAGGGAGAAAAAAGTAACCTGGAGATGTAAGCCAACTACAAGCACCCATGTTTTGTTTAAACAAAAATATCTGATGCAATATTTTCTTCTGCTATTAAACCGCTTAAGATAGAAAAATATTATGCATATTAGACAATGTTTTTTCTAGTCTCTTTAAGTTGTAGTGGATGGATTTAGTTCCAAATCCTGGACTTTGCTCATCTTCTATTCTTATTTTTTCTTATCATCTGAGCGGAGAAGAAAATAAGTGTCAATTTTTGGGATTCAGAGTATTTTGGAATTGCTTTCCTTTGCTATTCCAAAGGAAACACTAGAATACATTTTCATTTTATAAAATGTCTGTTAAGTACGGTGCATAATTTACAACCTCAGGGCAAGATCAATTCATGGAATTCATGGAATCGAGTTTCAAACCCTCAAAGAGATGAAATCATTTAGGCCAAAAGTTTTCTTCCAGAAACTATAAACTTCTAAGATTTGTGAGTATTTCCAGTTTTTAAAAATAAATTAATGAATTGTAATTTCATATTCATCTTACATGCCATAAATATGAAAGCAAATTAAGTCAAACTTGCTTTGCATAATCCCTTGTTAAAAAATGACAATTGGAGTTATAAAAGAAAATGACTTCAAAGAGAGTGTTTATTGACTAGAATGACTCTACGTTTGCAATCTTGAATTACAAACACACCATAAAAACCCACCACATGACCAGCTGTAATTAAGCCTAGAAAAAAATGTTTTCCAGGGCATCCTACATGAGAATGCCTTCTGTCTTCATTAGTTAATTATGGGAACCAACACCTCTGGAACACGTTCAATCTATCCTTATTTAAAAACACTTGCCTCCTTAAAAAAAAAAAAAAAGAGTTTGAATCTAGTTTGAAGTCTCTAACCATGATTCTCAGACCAGACCAGTGACCTAAGTGGTTAAAGTTAGAGGTTTAGATTAGATCTGGGATGAATACTGGTGTTTTCTTGTCTTTTTTTAAATACCACATTCTCTTTGATTTAATGACCAGAGGCTGCCAGCATATTTTTGAGGCCACATCCAGCCACATCCAGAAATAATGAAATGATACAGGGTCAGTCATTGACATAGGATGTGATATTTAAGCATCATCCTTCCTTGTAGTCTGTGAATCTATTATGCTAACTCCACAAAATTCCTTTTGTGAGGAGTTGTGACTTTTTTTAGGCAATGCAGCCTTAATTTTTAACAAGTCATACTTCTTTACTAAGTAACTTTCTGAGAACACATTTGTTTTGAGTATTTGCCCATTATCAGAAACAATAGATCGGGGAATTTTGAGGCTCTGTGCTTTGTATAGGGAGGTTGTAGTATGATCCACACAAAATCAAAGTGTTTCATGTCTTTACTAAATTCCAATTTTCCCTATCTATAACCTTCATAATACTGTAGTTATATGAATTTAGGGAAATAACATTTTGAGTAGCCTGTTAAAATAAATTTCAAGAACAATTATTAACAATTTAATACTGCCTTGTAACAGCAACAATCAGTCATAAAATGGCAGCAGTAACTTGGAGGTTAAGTCCTTCCTGTGCACTACTTTGATGTGACTGAAAACATGGTGGGTATCTTAGGTTGGATTGCCCTGGTTCAAAAATGAATCCGCCACTACTAGTTGTGAGACTTTGGACAGAGTCCTTATTTGCCCAAATGAGGACAACTATACTGTTTACTTCATCGGGTTATTGTGGAGATAAAATGAATTAATCTATGAAAACCTTTAGGATCATTCTTGCAAAAGTCCCTTAAATATTAGGCAGTGCTGTTGTTAGTATTTATATTATTAGTAAGAATATGAGTAATAATAATTTAGGGTTTTTGGGTATTTTGAAGTATAGATGTGATTAAAGGGAGGACACTAAAGAGCCAGCAAATGTATTAACAACTTGAGGGTGGGTGATATGTGAAAAATACATGACAGTGTTTTTTATGCTATTCTTTCTTGTTACTTTTCTGGAAATGTGACATTACATTTACAAAAATGTAAAAAGATGTGCAGATGAAAATAATTGGTATGAGCAATTTTGGCCCCAAGATCAAAATGCTATTTTTACCACCATTAAAAATACTAACATCTGACATTTAATGAGAATTTTCAACATGTCAGGCACCATGCTAAGCATGGTGTATTCATATTTATGCCATATGTAATACTCACAGCAACTTATAAGGTACTGACTATTCTCGTTTTACAGATGGAGTTATTCTGAATATGAAGTTTGCAAACCTTGCACATTCTAGCTCCAAATATATGCACAGTGCAATATTACAAAAACCTGCTGTCACAGACTTATTGAGATTTGTTCTAAAGTGAAGAAATCTGAAAACATAATAGAGTAGATTTGAAGTCTACTGGTTTTGTTTCTGAATTGAAACTCTGACATTCACTAGTTTTTGACATTGCCCAAATCCCTTGTGAACCTCAGTTTTCTTTATCAAAACAGAAAATATCTACTTGTAACTTTCAAGAATTAAATAAGTTTTTCAAAATGTTTTGCACAAAATATGAGTGTAATAAATGGTAGTAGTTGTCACTCTATGTTAAGAGATAGTGTTAAAAATATATGAAACCACCTTAGATCTTCTAATTAATTTTATATATAAATTTAGAAATAAGAAGTCATAAAATCTGGGGTAATATATCTGTACTTCCACAGATATAAGGTAAAGTAGACATAAAAATTATTCAGAAATTGAATTTAGGTGAAATATTATTCTAAGATCAAAATATTGCCTTCTTTATTTACTTTTTATTATTTATTTTTCATAGAACACCAAAAATGAACATTTAGGTAGAATTTGGTACAATCTCTTAAGTGGTAACAGAAACTGTCAACTTTTTGAGATGATTTGACATTTATTGTTTTGGGGAAAGCTAGTTGTGTTTCTTCTAAAGGATAAAACAACTTTGAGGATAATTTTACATTAATTACTCCAACTAGTTCAGGTTTCCTTTCAGTAAACCTTTCAGTTTCCCTTTTCAGTAGCTTTTATGTGATAATTCTGTGAGGACTTGATAAGTTATTCAAGTATTTCCAAGTCAAAACCCTTAAGTCTTTTTTCCCCCCTCTTATCCAAAGAGTAAACATTTCCTGATTTTTTTCTTTTAAAGCCACTTAGGTAAATACTTTTAAAAATAAAAATTTGAGTTAGAAGGTGTCCTGTGGAGGGAGAATCATCTCCTGTATAAATTTGATTGCACCCAAGAAATTCACTAGTATCTCTGGTTTCCAGAATCTCTCTGGTGCGGTTATCATGAAGCTAACAGATATGTTAAGGTATAAAACTCTTCCTAATCAGGCATAATTCCTAGGTGATCATTGTCAGTGTATTTGATGCCTGCATCGATATTAATTGCACAAATTTCAGGCAGGATTAGGCAGAATACAAGAAAAATCAGACAGACCAGGAGGAAAATGTTTCTTAAGCTATTTTAGCAGCTTAGAAGTAAATCATAAAATGTCAAGCTACAGAAATTGGCTCCGATAAATATGATTTTTCTCCTGAATTAGTTTCACTAAGCTTTTATCCTTTCTGAACACTTTCAGTCAATCCTAAATACTTTAAATGCCAAACTTAATGTTGAATAGTTATGCTACAGCACATATAGAAGATTGAAAGTAGCAGTTATTCTAGATGAGAATAAGTTATTTTATCTTCATTTAGACCACAAAATGAAAGCAAATAAACATCCTGAAAAAAGACTATAAATACATGAATACTTCTAAATAAGCCAGGTCATGGTTATCAAATGGGGAAATATAAATTAATAGCAAAAATACATCATCAGATCAACCAAGTTATGTCTACAGAATACCCCACCAACACACTCCTTCCTGCCACACCACCACCTAAAGATTAATATGTCTGAGTTTCTGTGAGGGACTGTGTGGTTCTAATAGTAATTTAACTTTACATTCTTATTTAGGAGGAATTTAGATTTGACAATAACTCCAAAAATCGAATACCAGCTGTCACTTGGCTTCCATTCTGGTGGGTTCTTTGCTCCATGCACATGAGTAAGTTCTAATAATGCTGAAAGGAACTTGTGCAGGGATAGTTATTTTGCATTCCTAGTGCTTCTATTAGAAATACTCTTTTTTTGTTGTTAACACACTCATATATACATTATTTTCATTATCAAGTTTCCTGAAGAAAGTCTACTTTATGCCGTTGACTCTCAAACTGTGATCTTACAACTGTAAGACAAGATCACTTGTAGAACGGCATTCATTTAGAAGTTGGAAGTCTAAGGTTCAAGACACAGAACACTTTAGTTATTAGCTGGGTTGTCTTGGACAAATCAGATATTGTTGCAGAGACCATGTCACGTTTACTACTCTATTTATAATGCCTGATGCAAAATCAGTGATTAAAATATTTTTGAATGAATGAATGTGTTTGCTGACACACAATTTATTAGAACAATTCATTATTTTTCCCAAGCTGAAGAGTAGTATTTAGGATAGCATAAAATTTCAGTGCATCATTTTATTAAAGGACACATTCAGTTTATTTTATTGGCATAAAATAAAGCTTAAGGCAGAAATTCAAACCTTGTTTAGAAATATGAAGAAATCAAATTGGTTATTCTTTGTTTAATGTTCATAGAAGTCTACCAAATGGTGCTGTTTGTAATCAAGCAGCTGCTGTTTTATTCCCTATGACAATATAATGCTTCAATGGTTTGTTAGGAATGAGCCCATTTATTGCTTACTTCTGTATTTTTCCAGAACTAGTGTCAATATGTATCAGTAAAGCAAAAATCAGGGAATCCTGTTTGTCTACCTGCTGCAGAGTTCCTAAGAGATCTGTTCTCTGAAGTCCCACTCTTAGCCTGATGCCTGGGACTCAGCCATTGCTAAATAACATTTGCTGCCTGAATGAATACCATAAAGATAAAAGGAATACAAAAAAGAAGACAAATACAATATTTAAAAAATGAAATGATTAATAGATATTTACTCTAGGTAATTCAGAATTTTAAAAATGTCAAGTTAGAACTGATAACCATAAAGAATAAATTGTTCACCACAATAATATAATATTGTTAAATGTCTAATAATTTCAAGTTTCTTTTTCCATTACTGAAGATAGTCTCTTCATTTACCACTATAAAAAATTACATAATTAGTCAATGATAAAAGTGAAAAGCACTTATGTTCTCTGGTCTTTAGAAATCAAGTAAATAAGAAAATTGGTTAAGATCGCCAGAAAAGTCAATATTAAAGGCAAATTTAGAATACAGGCCTTCTAATTATTGATTTAATCTACCTTATTCAACAATTGAACACTAATCTGCAACCATTTTCATAAAATACGTGCTTGAACCTTTTAAGTCACTATCCTCTCTTACTTTCTTAAATGTAGATTTCAGATTCAGAATGAAAACATTAAATGTTCAATAATTTGCTTTATTTTAGAAGGAACTCAGATCTTCTAGGCAAACATAACCTATTTTACCAGTGGGGAAATTATGTAAACTAAAGATTGGACATTTTAATCTATAGCTTCTTCTTTATCTTGAGTTGGAATATAATGTAAATGTCATATCCAACTTTAATAAAATGATTTAGAAGAGTGTTTTTTAAAAGAATTTAATCTGAATAATTTTCTCAGTAGAAATGTATGAGGTTTGTTAAGCGAAGTTTGTTTTTCTGAGTTATGTGAGACACATTATCCTTGTTCAGTGATGGTTAGTAATGTCTTTTAAAACACTCAGTTATTGATGGTTTCATCAAGAACAGAATTATTTAATAAACTTCACAATTCTCTACTTCAGTGTTAGAATTGTTTTCCCTGAAGCATTTCTCAAGGTAAAACCAGCTTGCATTCTCATTATTCTCCAGCTCATTTTATTACAGTAAGAAAGCAAATATTATTGAATTGGAAAAGGGAACTGAAGATAAACAGTGAGAAAATATTTGTTTCTCCAGATGTTCTGAAAGCACAACTTTCTCCCATGTTTCTCTACTAAGCACTTAAAATCTGGCATTCTTTAAGTCAACAACTGCTTACTTTGAATTAAGAAATAAAAGGCAAGTAAAGTATATGATTGGTAGCCTCAGACTTGTTAAAGTGATATCATTTCCAATTTTTGAAAGAATTCATGTCCAGTAACCCTCAGGATATAGACTGACCTCTTCAAATGGCTGGAGTGATGGGGCAGTGTCTACAGCATATACCTTCTTGTTTGAATAAAAGGTTGCTAAGACAAAAGATTTTAGCCAAGCTACAGAAAGACAATGTCCAAATTTGAGTGTTTTTTAGGGTGATGAACCATCTTGATTTACCTGCTATTGATGAGGTTCTCTGAGCAAAAAAGTTTAAGTTTTAAAACCAAGTCAGTCTTAGGCAAGTTATCTTGATTTTCCTGAGACTGACAGAGAGGGAGTGGGGGAGAGGTCAGGGTGCGGTGTGGGGTTTAGGAGGGGTACCTGAAACAAAAGACTTTTAATACTAAAGCCAGGAAAGTCTCAGTCAAACTGGGATAAATTAATCACCTTAGGACAGTAAGTCGAGGAACACCAGAAATGATATGAATTTGAGGATTAAACGGGCAGAAATGTGAATGTTGTATAACAGGATGCAGTCAGGTAATGAAAAGGATGTGGGCCGAGATGATGCTCTTAAGTTAATTACACCCACCCTTGGCTGATTTTCTGTCTCATTGCATGCACTGAAAAAATGAATGAACTGAGATGTAGCATCTGCATACCTAATCCAACTGTACCACCTATTAGCTTTGAAGCTTAGGAAAAGTAACTTCAGTTTTCTCATCTTCAAATTTCCATCTGTGAAAGGGGGCTAATAAGTCTGTCTTGCAGCTTCTGTTAAAGAGCATTAAATCAGATTTTTTGAAATAGATGACATAATGTACAGAGTTGTTTTTGTTGTTATTCTAATTTATCAGACTTAAAGGACTAAGAACTAGAGCAGAAAACAGAAAGGGCATCAACATGTTATTATATCTAGCTTTTTTGTAAAATTGTCACTTTTTAAAAATTTAGATACTTAGTTCAAAATTTTTGATGACATATCATTCTTGACATATCAATGAGTGCCTTCAGAGGTTTCTGAAAATATGCATTAAAGTATTCATATGTCCTTATTATTTTATGCAAAATAAGAGGTTACATGCTACAGAGCATATAGAGCTTCTTAAAAAAAACTAGAGATGCCAAGGCCATTAAATATATGTATTCAATACTGAAACTTCAATCTATTAAATCTTCTAAAATATCCTTTTCCTCTTAGAGCCTTTCAGAGTTTAGAGACAGATTGAAGACATCGATGTTTAAAGTTTTTTTCAAACATATACCACCAATTAAAGCAGAAAAGCAGTAGATAATTGATTGCTTTTTGACCTTTGAGAACTAATTTAGGGGATAAATATGACTGTCGATTAGAGGATCAAATAAAAAAAACTATAAAACAGTTCTTTAAAATCCTCTGTTTTCAAAAGTTTTAAAAGAAAATCATACTGCTAATTATAGGCAAGAGTGTTTTTTTAAAAAGATAATAGGAGATTTAGAGATTGTCTTGTCCATTTTCTTTACTTTATATTATAGATGGGCAAATGAAGCACAGACAAATGTTATCTCCATGCCATCTTTTCTCTGAGTTTTAGGACCTAAATCAGGGATGGAAATTTAAAAATATGTATTATTTCACTCTTGTAAAAAATATCGCATTAAAAAAATCATCCAGAGTTAGATAACTTTGACTACAGACAATAAATAAGTAGAAGATTCATTCAAAATAGAAAAAAATTATGCTTTTTTTCTAAAACTTTTAAAATAAATCACAATATTATTTTCTTTTATTTATTTGTCTTTAAATATAATCTATAATTAGCAAAGAAAATTGCCATTGAATTTATAGAGATAATTTTCTGTTCAAAGCTGAAATTTCCCAGTGGGAAATTGTATTATTTAACCTACCCAAATAGGTAATTACTGTTTTCAGCAAGGGTTTGAGGTTCATAAAGAAAGTACTCTGTGTGTATGTGTGTGTGTTTTCTTGTAAGGGGAGATATATTATTGCAGGGGATTAGTATTAGGATCTACCAATGATGAGATAGTTGCTAGTTGTTTTTCAGATAACTAGCAATTTGATTTGGAAAAGCTGGTTGAAGGAACACAGTGTTGATGTAACAAAAACAAAAGTCACTGACAGGTAAATTCAAACAAAACAATAAAAGATCATCAGTGGGAACCTGGAATTTTATTACATAAAATATCCAGTTGTAAGAGATTGACATTACTCATCATATTGAACTGACTCAATGATTGGTACTCCAAAGAAAAATACAAAAATAATCACAAAATATTCACTTTGAAATCTTTCATGGAAGAGTCAGTTTATGGTGAAACAGAGGACATTCAAATTTGTAGGTCTTATTAATTCCAAAGGCCTAATTGTACATCAATTTTCAGCCTCTTTGCTGTAAATAATTCTCACTCTCACTCTATTGTTTTTCAAAATAGAATGCTACTCTTATTCTATTAGTTGTGATGGGTGATTCAGAAAAGATTGTAGCACAATTATTAACTTCAGACTTATATACACTTCAACTGTAACTTATATACACTGCAACTCTGATCCTTACATCCTTTTCCAACTAAATCCTGTCCTACCTTCTCAGGCTCACCCGCCCACAAACATATGTTTGTGCTCTGTTTCTGCTACTGTGTATTCTTAGCTACACAGAGCATGTCTCTATGGCTTTGTTTATGCCAGTCTCCCAACTTGAAATATCTCTCTACCACATTAGCAATTTAAGGCACAACTCAGTTGTAACTTTTTCTATACATATGTATTGTTCCCTTTGGTAGAGATTTACTGATTTTTATAACTCCATTATAACACCCTTCGTAGTCCTCCTAATATTATAGGTTGACATGGACCTTTGATCTTCTCGGGCTATGGGTTCCTTGGGCATTATGGCCATAGTTTTAAGCTTTCTACAGTCTGTTTTATAGTGTTTGACCTAGATTTAAGTTTAATGCATATTTATTGACTTGTCATATTAGCTAAGCAGACTTTAAAGCAAACCTTCCAGTGTAGGTGGGTGAAACATAAAGCATTTGAAAATATATATTCTAAGAAGGTTTTACACTGAGAATGTTGTCCTAATTTTGAACACATATCAGTAAAGTCACACTTTATCATTTTTGTGAAAACAAATTATATCTATTACACATAGTTATGAATTTAAAGCCATTTTAGAATTACTGAACATTAACATGCTTCTTCAGAAAATATGCCTTCTTGATTTTTAAGAAAAATGTAATATAGGGTCACTATTTTACTACATGTTAAGCAGAAGCATTTAAAACCACATATGATTTTAAACATCTTCTATATAACTGATGGAGTATTTGAAAAACCTCACTTGATTGTCAAATAAAGATATGTTTTCCTCTTTCTCTATTAAATGATATTTTGTCCTTGTAACATTTTTCTGTAAGGCATTAGCTTTCAGCAGCTGTCTCTTATCAAAGAAGACAATGCTTTCAACTTAATTGAATTTGAAAAGTACAAAGATTGAGCTGACTTACCAAAATGTATGTGGTAGCTTTAAAAATATAAACAAAAATGGATAAAATTGGCATGTTGGCTAAAGAATACTCGAGAAAGAAAAGATATAATAAAAGGACAATTTAATTAAACATAGAAAAGTCAATCAGAATGAGATTATATATACAATGAAATTTATGATAATAAGCTCGATCTTTTTAGATCTTTAAATATCCAGCTACATATACAATCTCTAAAACATTCTAAAACAAGATGTCTGTTAGGGAATCCATCAACATAGGTATCTTCTTTATGTAGAAGCATTTATTTGTGAATATGACAGTCACTCCAAGACATTAAAAATCAATGCAAACAAAAAAAAATAATAAATTAATTTAAGGCAGAGAATGAGGAAAGAAAGTATTAAGTATGGTAGCTGAAATACACTACTGACTACACACCAATTTTGTACCAGTTATGTCTGTGTGTGACTTTGCTTAAATCACTTCAAATTGCTATACCTCAAAATTGCTTAACAGCTAAATCAAATGACTTTCCAGGCCAAAGTATCTATGATTTCCATTCCATCAAATTCAATACCCATGGGAATTAATGAAGGGCATAGGGAAACAATTAATGATGAGCATTTCTTATTGTGAGAAACTTTTTCTCGTGCTGCTGAGTTGCTGGGGAAAAGGAGCAATCACACATAAAATATATATTAGACAAAGATAAGTCATTTAATAATAGTAATTAGTCTTATATGCATAGTTATAGCTGTTTTAAGGATGCTTATTACATTCATGTAAAAATCTTAGTATTGATATGTTTCTCTTGAGTAAACACTTAAAAGTTGGCATGGTTAGGTCACATGGTAGGAGTACATGTACTTTTTAAGAAAGTGCAGCTACTTTTCATGTGGTTGTATTATTTTACATAGCATATTAGAGTTCTGATTGTTCCACATACTTGCCAGCATTTGGTATGGTTAGCTTCTTAAAAGTTAGCATTCTTCTGTGTATAAAATGGTACTTAATTATAGTTTTAATTTATTTTTCCCTAATGATTAATGATTTTGAACATCATTTCATGGGTTTATTTGCCATTAACACATCATTCTTGGTTACATTTATTCAATTTTTAATTGGATTTTTGTCTATCTATAATTGAGTTGCATAAGTTATTTTTATGTACTGGACTAAAGTACTTCCAAGAACAAATATTTCACAGATATTTTACCCATACGATGGCTTATATCTTCATGTTCTTAATAGTGCCTTCCAAAGAACTAAAGTTTTCAATTTTACATTCTAATTTAGGTTTGTTATCTTTTTTTCTCTCTTCTTTTTTTTTTTTTGGACCCATTTATGAAATCTTTGTCTAAGCAAACATCACTAAGGTTTTTCACCCATGTTATCTTCTAAAGTTTTACAGCATGGTATGAATGGTCAAAGTTCATATTTTTTTTTTTTCCAAATGGATATCCAATTTTTCCATTGCCATTTGTTGAAAAGTTTATTTTTCCCCATTAAATTACCTTGGCATACTTGTCAAAATTAAGTTATGATGTATGTCTGCGTCTAGTTCAGTCCTCCTTGTTCTATTTCATTGATCATTATGCATAGCTTTTCAACCATACAAAATGGTCTAGATAATTGTGACTTTGTAAATCTTGAAAGCAGGTAGTGTGCATTCTCCAACTTCACAGTTCCTTTTCTAAATTGTGCGGCTAAATTAGTTTTCTATTACTGCATGACAAATGATCAAGTCTTTAGTGGCTTAAAATATTTATTATTTCACAATTTTTGTAGATCAAAAGTCTGAGGAGAGTGTGACTGGATCTCTGCTTAGCATCTCAAGGTTGAAACCAAAGGGGTTGCTGAGATAGTACTCTGATCCATGCTCTCATTGTAGGGCAAAAAATTCCTGTTTTCTTGCTGGTTGTCTGGTCATAGACCACTGTAACACCATAGAGGTTCTTATTAGGTTCTTGCCACATAGAGTCCTCTATGGACCCTCAGACATTCTCATGCTTCAGATCTCTTCCTTCAGCAGGAGTCTAGCTCCTTGGAAGGGCTCACTTGACTAGGTCAGGCCCACCTGGGATATCTCTTTAAATTAACTCAAAGGATCTTGATCACACTTGCACAATCCCTATGCTTTTTCCATATAATAGAATTTAATTAAAAACATGAAATATAATATAGTCACAGTTCCACTGATAACTGAGGACTGGGAGTTATTCAGAGTAGATACAACATGAGGCAGAAGTTTGGGGGGAACAATTTTAGATTTCTGCCCATCACAGCTTTGTCTTCCCCATTTTTCTGTAAATTTTAGAATCAACTTACAAAGTTCTTCAAAAAACATGTTGGTTATTTGGATTTTTGTTGAATCCATTGATCAATTTTAAAATAAATAATCTGTTAAGAATATTGAACCTTTGAATTTATTGGTATGTTATAATTCTCTATTTACATTTCTTTAATGTCTCTCAATAATGTTTTAGTTTAAAATGTAGAACTCTCACATGTCTCTTGTCAAATGTATTTACATTTTTGATACATTTTCAAAACGCATAAATATTTTAAAAGATTCTCAAAATTTAAAAAATCACATTTATATGCATTGTGAATTAAAACTGAATTTTGTAGAGGTATTGAGACTACTCAGAACACAGGCACATTGTTAAAGGCAATGAACTGACTTCAGTGAACTTTGTCATTTGTTTTACTTTCTTAGCAAACTAGCATATTTTTGTTTTTGCTTATAGCAACAATGATTGGAAAATCTTGAAAACATTTAAATTTTTATACATAATTCATTTTGCATGAGGTTATCACTTTATTTTGTAACATTTTAACATGTGCCCATTAAGTTGATCAATCTGTCTGAGATATAGTATCAGACTTGACTTAGGGAGGGAGATTTTTTGTGTGTGTGTGTGTGTGTGTGTGTGTGTGT